>NW_024412388.1:70090323-70138589 GCF_014898765.1 Herpailurus yagouaroundi
TCTCTCTCTCTCTCTCTCTCTCTCTCTCTCTCCCCCCCCCCCTCACTGCCCTTCCCCAGCTCTCTCTCTCTCTCTCTGTCTCAAAGTAAATAAACAAACTTTTAAAAAGAATTATTGTTTATTATTAAAAAATAAAAACTTTGGGGGCGCCTGGGTGGCTCAGTCAGTTGAGCATCCCACTTCGGCTCAGGTCATGATCTCACAGTTCGTGGGTTCGAGCCCCGCATCAGGCTCTGCGCTGACCTCTTGCTCAGAGCCTGGAGCCTGCTTCAGATTGTGTCTCCTACTCTCTCTGCCCCTCCCTGGTTCACGCTTTGTCTCACTCTGTTTCCCAAAAATAAATGTAAAAAATAAAAATAAAAACTTTGTCATTTACTACTCATTTCATTAATATTAATAATGATAATAACAATAGTTCATACATAACACTGTGTTTAAAAATTAGTCTAGGGGCGCCTGGGTGGCTCAGTCGGTTAAGCGGCTGACTTCGGCTCAGGTCATGATCTCGCGGTCTGTGAGTTCGAGCCCCGCATCAGGCTCTGTGCTGACCTCTTGCTCAGAGCCTGGAGCCTGTTTCAGATTCTGTGTCTCCCTCTCTCTCTGGCCCTCCCCCGTTCATGCTCTGTCTCTCTCTGTCTCAAAAATAAATAAACGTTAAAAAAATTTTTTTTCTAAATGCTTAATTTATTCTCTCTTTTCCATTTTTTTAAAGTTTATTTATTTTTGAAAGGTAGTGAACACAAGCCAGGGAGGGGCAGAGAGAGAGGGAGACACAGAATCCGAAGCAGGATCCAGGCTCTGAGTTGACAGCATAGAGTCCGGTGCAGGGCTTGAACCCACCAGTGGTGAGATCACGACCTGAGCCAAAGTCGGCCATTTAACTGACTGAGTCACCCCGATGCCCCTATTCTCTTTGTTTTTAAATAATAAGTGTTTGAAACTATAATCCCCCATTTTGCTACATCTATAATTATCTGGACAGTGATCTTCTTCCCCTTCTCTTCCTCCTCCTTCTTTGATTAAATTTTGCCTTCAACTTATATATGTTGTGGGTAGAGGGGATGCTCCATATACTACTTTATACAAAGTAACATTTAGTAAAATCATGCCTTTTTTTTAACTCATTGCACTGAATATCATAGCCTCAATACTGTTAGAAATATAAATAATATATTTCTAAATTTTAAAGTTAGAGAGCATTTTAGGAAGTGGATTTATTCCTGGGCTACAGGGCAGGTTCAATATTCACAACTCAATCAACGTGATACATTACATTAATAAAAGAAAGGATAAGAACCACATAATCCTCTCCATAGATGCAGAAAAAGCATTTGACAAAATACAGCATCCTTTCTTGATAAAAAGCCTCAAGAAAGGAGGGATAGAAGGAACATACTTCAACATGATAAAAGCCATATATGAAAGACCCACAGCTAATATCATCTGCAATAGAGAAAAACTGAGAGTTTTCCCCTAAGGTCAGGAACACAGCAGGGATGTTCACTCTCACCACCATTGTTCAACACAGTACTAGAAGTCTTAGCCTCAACAATCAGACAACAAAAAGAAATAAAGACAATCCAAATTGGTAAAGAAGAAGTCAAACTTTCAGTCTTCACAGATGTCATGGTACTCTACATGGAAAACCTGACAGACTCCACCAAAAAAACACTGCTAGAACTGATATGTGAATTCAATAAAGTTGCAGGACATAAAATCAATGTACAGAAATTGGTTGCATTTCTATGCATCAATAATGAAGCAGCAGAAAGAGAAATCAAGGAATCCATCCCATTTACAATTGCACCAAAAAAAAAAATAAGATACCTAAGAATAAACCTAACCAAAAACGTAAAAGATCTATACACTGAAAATTGTAGAAAACATATGAAAGAAGTGAAGAAGACCCAAGAAATGGAAAAACATTCCATGCTCCTGGATTGGAAGAACAAGTATTGTTAAAATGTCAATACTACCCAAAGCAATCTACATATTCAATTCAATCCCTATCAAAATAACACCAGCATTCTTCACAGAGCTAGAACAAACAATTCTAAAATTTGTGTGGAACCAGAAAAGACCCCGAAGAGCCAAAGTAATGTTGAAAAAGGAAATCAAAACTGGAGGCATCACAATTCCAGACTTTAAGCTGTATTACAAAGCTGCAATCATCAAAACAGTATGGTACTGGCACAAAAACAGACACATAGATCAATGGAACAGAATATGGTCCCAGAAATGCACCCACAAATGTATGGCCAACTAATCTTCAACAAAGCAAGGAAGAGGATCCAGTGGAAAAAAGACAGTCTCTTCAGCAAATGTTGCTGGGAAAACTTGACAGTGACCTGCAGAACAATGAAATGGACCACTTTTTTTACACCATATACAAAAATGAATCCAAAATGGATGAAAGACCTAAATGTGAGACAGGAAACCATCAAAATCCTAGAGGAGAAAATAGGACTTTGACCTCAGTCACAGCAACATCTTACTAGACATATGTCCAGAGACAAGGGAAATAAAAGCAAAAATGAACTATTGGGATCTCATCAAGATAAAAAGCTTTTGTGAAATGAAGGTAACAATTAAGAAAATTAAAAGGCAACTGATGGAATGGGAGAAGATATTTATGACATATATTAGATAAAGGGTTAGTATACAAAATCTATAAAGAACTTATCAAACTCAATACTCAAAGAACAAATTATCCAGTGAAGAAATGGGCCAAAGACATGAATAGACACTTTTCCAAAGAAGACATCCAGATGGCTTACAGACATGAAAAGATGCTCAACATCGACATCAGAGAAATACAAATCAAAACCACAATGAGATAACACCTCACACCTGTCAGAATGACTAACTCAGGAAACATATGAAGTTGGTGAGGATGCAGAGAAAGGGAAACACTCTTGCACTGTTTATGGGAATACCAACTGGTGCAGCCACTCCGGAAAAACATTGGGGAGGTTCCTCAAAAAATTAAAAATAGAACTACCATACAACCCAGCAGTTGCACTACTAGGTATTTATCCAAAGGACAGAAACATGCTGATTCAAAGGGGCAAGTGCACCCCAAAGTTTATGGCAACGCTCTCAACAATAGCCATATTATGGAAAGTACATATCATGTACTCTAAAAAAAAATTAAAGTTAGAGAGCATTTTACACTTAATTTCAAAGATTTTAAATATGTTTAATAAAAATAATGTACTTTTAAGCAGAGTCAATCCCTCTTTTCAAGGGACTATTTACTTTGTATATAGTAGAATGGCTTAAAATTGAGGATGGATTAATTTTGTTGCTGTATCTTTTATCAACAGAATTATTTTTATCTTCAACATTACTATTCCCTTCTAATTCCTCTCAATTTTATATTACGGTTGCCATCACAATCTATCAGTTTTTTTTTTTTTATCTGAAATATCTTTACCCATACACAATACCCTTTTGTTAAATAATGCAATTGAGTTTTGAGGGTACATCTCAACTTTTAAACATCTTTTAAGGGGCTCCTAGGTGGCTCAATCATTTGAGTGTCTGACTCTTGATTTCAGCTCAGGTCAAGATCCCAGGGTTGTGGGACCAAGACCTAGGGTCCAGCTCTGCAGTGAGCATGGAGCCTCCTTAAGATTCTCTCTCTCTCTTCCTCTGCCCCTCTCCCCCACTGATACTCTCTTTAAAAAGTTAAAAATAATAAAACAATAAAAATATTTTAAGAAAACTAAGTACAAGAAAACTTAGGCTTCTATAATATGTCTTAGTAATCACTCTTGATAGCTTAGTGCCTTTACTTCATTTCTTCAAATGTTTTCTATTTTGTACAAAAACTTGCATTATATAAATGTTTTTTGATTGGTTTAGGCATTTTAAGATCAGCTATATCCATTATCTTGTGTTCCAGTTTTAATTGTTATTTGTTTGCTCCATGCTTTGTTATTGCTTTTTTTTTTTACTTTCACTCTTTTATATATGTTATAGGTAGTTGGTTTTTATATTTTATAGTTATTTGGAAGGTAGAGAATCAAATCTAAACTAAAAAATATTAAAATATTATTTTTACACTTTTTCTTTTCATGTCAATTTCTCATACTTTATAAATGTAATCTGGAATCATGGAACAAGATTTTTAATCATAAAAATTAATCACAAGAATTTTTATTAGCTTACATTTTATTTTGTTACCATATTCACAATATTTTGTAATTAACTCTATTTGTTTAACTGAATGTCAATGCTGACCAACATTCCTTTTAATCTGATAGGAAAACATTACATGACTTTTTGAGTTTTTATTTTTATTCCTTTTCCCATTAGCTGAATTACATCTTCCAAAAAGATTTTGCAGCATGGGAATGGAAGCTATGCAATTTTTTCTCAGTTGTTTGAGATTATCTTACTGTTACATTCCTATAGGCACAACACCTGATTGTATATTTCAGTCTCTCCCTTGAATCTGTAGAAAATCACTTATTTACTTTACACTATGAGTATTATTTACTTTTTACATTATGAGCATTCATAATTTCCTAAAAGAATTGTAAAATCATCATTTTGCTTCCGTAGAGATCATGTTTTTCTTTTCCCTTTGGTTGAATACATGTAAAATTATTTTCTTTAAAACTATTATCAGACTATACCTAAATAACAGTTGAGGTTGCAGTGCCTTGGTGGCTCATTCAGTTACGCTTCTGACTCTTGATTTCCACTCAAGTCATGATTTCAGTTTGTGACCTGGAGCCCTGTGTTGGGTTCTATGCTGACAGCTAGGAACCTGCTTGAGACTCTCCCTCTCCCTCTCCCTTTGCCCCTTTCCCACTCGTGCTGGCCCTCTCTCTCCCTCCTCTCTCTCTCTCTCTCTCTCTCTCTCTCAAAATAAATAAATAAACATTTAAAAAAGGAGGTGAGGTTATTTATTTTGCCAATTGACATTAATGACTTTGAAATTTCAAAAAGAATTTATCTCATAAAAATGTTCCTCAATTGTGTCTCAGTATTGTTTTCCTTATTTTTATTCTGGGTTCTTTTCTTTTCTTCCTTTTTTTTTTTTTTTTGCCCCCCTAGGAAAACTAGTTTTCACAGATTGGAGTCATTTAGTCCATTTTCCCTCTAATCAAACTATAACCTTTTCTCCAATTATTTTCATATTTTTTATTCTCTCTGTTATACATGAAGTTGTGAAATCATTCAAGTTTAGTATGAGCTATTCCACAGAAGTCGAATGTGAGTTGATTTTTTTTGCATTTCTGGATCCATTAACTGGATTTCTTGTTGTTATCGTTGTTGTCAGCCTAATTCTGTATAACTTAAAATAGTGTGTTCTTTCTTGAAGCCTAAAAAGACCATTTCTTTCATTGAATTTAAAAAAGTCAAGACACAAGCTATTTTCTAAAGTATCTTGTTATCTGAAACACAGAGAAGCATGAAGATTTCTTTACTTTTAAATAACATTTGATTTCTATGCCCAACAGAAATATTTTTGGTTAATTTTTTGTTTATTTATATTGGAAGAAGATGAGCTCTATAACAATCCAGCATGTTTCTCTAGAATATCTGAGACTTGTATTAGCCCCAATCCTCTTTCACCCCATCTCTCTCTCCACTTCCAATCTCTCTCTTGCTCCCTCTCACTCTCTTCTCTTCTTCTCCTCTCTAAAGCAGCTCAGTCAGACCTAAAATCAAATTCCAACTTAGTCATTCACAAGTTTTAGTTTCCTAGTTTCCTCCTCTATACAATAAAGATACTACTTTCTATCTTTAGAAAGAAAGATCTGTCTTTTTTCTGACACAGACAGATCACAAGAGCAAGAGCTGTAGAGCGAGAGTACAAGTGGGGGAGAAGCAGAGAGAGAGAGAGGGAGAGAGAGAATATTAAGCAGGCTCCATGTCCTGCATGGAGCCCAACCCAGGGCTCAATCTCACAACCATGAGATCATGATCTGAGCGTAAATCAAGTCAGACGCTTAACAGACTGAGCCACACAGACACCCCCTATTTTTAGTTTTAATGTGACAATGGCAATAGAATGTAAGTGCTAGAATATTGCCTGAGACATATTATACCCTCAATATTAAAAAAATATTAAACCACACAGGAATAGTAATTAATAAGAATTAGTGTTAAAAATTAAATTACATAACAATCTCAATATTATTATTATTAAAATATATCTGTACTGTACTATGCTTGTTAATCTTCAAAAAGATGCATGAAGAAAATGGATAATTTGGTAAAGAGCAAAACAGTAAACCCTAGTTAGTTCAGAGATTGTTTTTATTGGTTGGAATTTGGAGTGGACAGCCTGTCTGTTCAGTGACACTCATGTCTAAATGAACAAGATTAAGTCAAATCTTATTCCTGCTCCCTTATTTGTAGACCTAATTGCTCTGCATAATCCAGAATATTAACTATTGCTGCTGTATTCACATCAATGTCACAACTAGTGAATATATGCACCACCCTTGGACATTTGGTCTTCTCTTTTCATTGGTTTTCTGTGTTTGTTTGTTTGGTTTTTTTTGTCCTTATATTTGACTTTATGGGTTTTTACTGTGCAAAATTTTGTGCAGTATTACTAATCCACTAATTCCTAATCTACTGTCACATTAACAAGAAAGTTCCATTCTGAATCTTAATCATATTTCCCTCCTTCAGAAAAAAATACAGTTGTCTCCATAATATAGACAAAGCTTAAATATGTGGAAAACTGTTCATCTCTTAGTCAATCTATTTCCTCTAATTAGTCAATATGTGCCAAGACATTAGTTGTTTAACTTCCACAAATACTCATATATTAATATACAATACTCACTTCCTATTCAACAGTTCACACATCTTATAAATTTGAAAATATTTCTCTATGGTTTTGACCATAGAGAGCGAACATACAGCAACATATTCAACTTTAAAGGGAAATGGAATTTATTTTTCATAACATCCACAATAACAAGTACACCTTATGTGATGGCACACTCACTTATAGGTAGTTTATAGATTGAGCTTTCCTCATAACGAAGAAATGCCAAAATTGTCCATAGTAATATCACTTAAGAAGGCTCTCTGCATACTCTAATAAAAGTTTTTTGTTGAGTTTTATTACTTGCAGTTAAAATCTTGTGCATTTGTCACCATTGCAATTTTCATTTCATTAAATTAAATATCCACATTAAAATAATTTATATTATGACTAAATATCTCAAGAAGAAAAGGACAATGGGATATGATAAAGGAGGTCTTCTCTTTTTTCCTCTTCCTCTTACTAAATCATGATGGTAATTATTCAAAGGGAATTTAAGATAAATTATTGTAAGACTATTCATTAATTTTTTTAGATAATTAGCAGAAATTCTGTCATTTTTATGAGAGGTTTGCTTGGCCATTGTGAATCTAAGATGATAATGACATCCAAATGAAATACTTATTTTTGTAGTATTTAAAAGACTAAAGGTGGTACAACCATGTTTAATTGACTGGCTCTCGTCATAAAACATTAGGTAAATGATGGTGTTATTTCTCAAATAGTACTTTATATAAGAAGAGTTGATAAGACTAATGTGTGCACTAGGAGAAAACTACAAGTACTTCAAGAATTAGATTCTATTTCTACTTCCAATATGAAGAGTAACCATTGATTAACTAAAGTGTGGGGCGCCTGGGTGGCTTGGTCAGTTGAGCGTCGGACTTCAGCTCAGGTCATGATCTCACAGTTCGTGAGTTCGAGCCCCGCGTCGGGCTCTGTGCTGACAGCTTGGAGCCTGTTTCGGATTCTGTGTCTCCCTCTCTCTCTGCCCCTCCCCTGTTCATGCTCTGTCTCTCTCTGTCTCAAAAATAAATAAACATTCAAAAAAAAATTTAAAAAAAATGTAATACTTAGGTTAGAGGCTTCTGAACTGTCATTGCTACCAATGGGAATAAAAACTGACAGAAATAATAATTTTAAAATTAAAAACACTTTCATCATAAACGTGAATCAGACATTACAATATGAATTTATGATTAATTTTTTTAAAATAACCAACAAAGTTGTTCCTAGTTTTGTTCCATGAAAGGCTAATCATATAGAAATGAATACTCCTCACACCTCTAATATGGTCTCGAACACTACTTTTAATAAAAGGAAAGAGGGATCCCTGAAAACACAGGTCACCCCAGACTTGAAGCAAGAATTCTACAAGATGATTCTGAAAATTCCTATTCTATCTGGAATAAAAGGAGCTAAGACCTCTGGGGATTTTTGAAAGGTCGTGGAAGCCAACTTTAAAAACAGAACAATTTGGCCATCAAAAAGAGCAAGGACTGAAATGGATTTAAACACATCAAATATGTTATGTTAAAATTACTGAGTTTATAATGATACCGAAAGAAAAAAATAAAATACAACAAAATGTACTTTTGGTTCCCTGTCTCAGGAATCAATTCATTCTGCAAACATAAGTATAGGGTATGAATCAAGCATCTCACCTATCTTTCCTGAACAAACTCATTTTCATGTAAACACACTAATTGATAAGGAAAGTTGTTCTTTACAAAAGAACTCTGTAAACAGCAAAAGTAATGAAAAAATCAAAACATTACTATTTGATAACAACTAATGAACTAATGGATTCCAGGCAATAACCATCAATGACTGCTAAAACCATTAATTGACTGCTAATAACCATCAATGACTGCTAAAGGCAAATGAGCAACTACAATGAATGGATCAAGATGAAAACACCTGAATCCATTAATCAATATTAATTAATTGCTACAAGACAATATGCCTCCCAATATAATGCAACAGGAAGTATACAATACCATTTGTAAATTAGATTTGAGAAAAAAGAGAGGGGACACATTTTGATTCTTTTGTTTACCTGACACATAGTAGGTCCTGAATAGGTGTATTTTGAATGAATGAATGGATGGATGGATGGATGGATGAATGAATGATTGGTTAACTGAATGTAGACAGAGGACATTGTTAAAACACAAAGTCACTTACTTTATGTCACTGATGACTATGCAAATCAGAACATCTTCCATCAACTGAAAAATTTTAGAATAAATGCATGAAAAGAAGACCTAAATAGGATTTTTATCATTGGTAAACTGTCATGTACTTTTGTTTGGTCTTTAGATGTAGTCCTAATTCTCTCAATGAAAAGGATAAGGATAAAGTGTTTACTTATAATTTTTTATCATTAATATGATTTAACATATTGCTGTATTACACATATATATTATTTATATCTTCCTTCTCCCTGTCAGGGACCTCATATTGATGTCCTTGGAGAAAACTAATTGCCCCCAAAGCACTCCCCTTTTCAGTGTTTTGTTGAATTTGAATTAAGATTCCCTATAGTGAATTGCAAAGTTGTTCAAAATTGACTCCAGGCATCCTAAGAACCCTAAAGCTTCCAAGGGACTTGGTAAAATCTAGAAACTCAATATCTCCTGAAGGAAAACTATATCAGATATATTATACTGTGCCTTCTTCTGTGGAGTTTGTTCTAATTCGATTTGAAATCAAAAGAACGTAACATATCCCATGTAGTTTACTGTTATATATCTCTAACATTCATTCTAGAAACAATGCAAGCAAAATTAGATTGACTAATATAATTTAAGTGATATAAAATTTGAAACATTTTCTTTACAATACATATTGTATTATTATGTGGTTCTAGGTCACATTTGCATACAGAAGTAATCTTTGATTCTGTTGCTTGAACACTGACACAGCTAAAATAATTTTAGGATCGAAGTGATTAGGGGCACCTGAGTGGCTCAGTCAGTGGAGCCTCCAACTCTTGATTTTGGCGTTGGTCATGATCTCATGGTTTGTGGGATGGAGCCCCGCATGGGACTCTTCACTGACACCCTGGAGTCTGATTGGGTTTCTCTGTCTCCCTCTCTCTCTGCCCCTCCCCACTTTGCACTCTCCCTCTTTGTCTCTCTCAAAATAAATAAATAAACTTAAAAAAAAAAAAAGAATCAAAGTGATTAAATTTCATTACACTATGTCATAGACTTATTCTTCATTTTCATGATTCATATTTACTATAACATTATTTTTATAATGATGTTTATATTTGCAAAGATTGAATTCATCACTTTAATTGTTTATGAGCAACAAGTTGCTTTTAGTTTCTCCTTTTCTGCCCTAAAGTTTAAACAAAAACAACAAATATTATACCAAATTGAAAGCTATAAGTGAAAGAATGCAAAAATACATTTTACTTCTGTCCTTACCTAAAAATGTTTTACAGGTCATAATATATTGCATTATAGGCAAGGAGGATGTAAAGCTAAAAGAGGATAAGTACATTTCCTTTTTTTTATAAATTACTAAACACAAGAACGAGAAATTGAACTGAGGCATGTCTGTCTGTCCAGTCCTTAAACTATGTCTTACATTGTCCGTTTCACTGACAACTAATAATTCAAACTAATCTTCTTGAAGTCCATCAATCATGCTAGCGACTTTGCTCATGATGTTCTCTGGGTCAGAAATGTTTATCCTGCTCTTACAGTCTATAGTTCATCTTCTCATCCTAGAGAGGACTTCCCCAGCCACACAACAAAACCTTGGTCCTCCTGTCCCAATAATACCTTATCACAGTACTCCTGTTTTGTCCGTAGCACTTTTTGCCATTTGTAGTTTTATAATTTCTTATTTCTTCTCTGTGTCTCTCCCCACCCATCACCGCCTGGACTGAACACTTCGCCACGGGAAGTTCATAGAGGTTTCTTCACCATTGTCATTTAGTACACCCAAAGAGTTTTGGAAAGAATTAATAAAAGGTCAACATCTCGCCTGTAATTTGCATATTCCTTTAAACCTAAGGACCATCAAAATTAGGAAAATGATTCTATTTTTTTCTAAGTATTAAATATTAGAAAGTCTTTTTTAATGGCAAGGTTCATACCTGGCATATAGCTTCTCGTAAGTGCTTATAGGGTGATTTAATAAATTACTATAAGTAAGTTGATATATAGCTGAACAGAGGCTGACTAGGGCATGGTAACAAGACATAAATTCAGGAACTCGGGATACATTTCAAATTACAGCTGTGGCATATTTACTAAAACTTCTATTGTGATGTATGCCAGCCTTCATGTGCTCATCCTGCTTAAACAATTCAATAAGGCAGATACATTGTGCATTGGCTCTACTTTATGTGCCAGGAGCACTTCCTTTTTCTACTGGTTTGCCCTTAGTCAGATAAATACACTTCAAGCGCGTTTCTGAGTAGGTCCACTTAGAGTCCAGAGTACGAACTTCCATGGAGAGACAAACCAAAATGAGTCTGTGGCATTTCTCATTAGGCCCATTGCCTGATTTTCATTAGGCCTCTTGCCTCTGTCTCATTAGGCCCACTGCCTGGTTTTCATGAGTCTCAATGCGTAAGATTCATTAGGCCTGCTGCCTGACTTTTACTAGGTACATTACCTGATTCTTATTAGGCCTAATGCCTGATTTCTTTTGGACCCTCATTATTTGGGGCTAATACTTACTGTCATGGCTGGTCCATTGGTTGGTGACTGTCTTTCCTCAAATCAGTGATAACCAGAACTCAAAGTTCCTTATGCCTGATGAGAGGCACAGGTGAAGAGAGATTTTCACAATAAAAGCATTTTTGAAACCCAGATTTTTCCCCTCATTCATCCATTAGAATTCATTAGCTTCTTTGGTTTGAAGTTGAGGTAGCAACACCTTTTTCAAATCAGTACATGCCACATAAAACACTGTTGCAGCAGAATGAATAAATAAAAAAGGATGCCATTAATTTGAATTCATTTGAATTGGAACAAAAATCATTTATATGCTGTTATTAGGTTAATTAAATATTTTGTTTTCTATTACATTTATTTATTATACATTGTGAAATCAGTGACCTTTGTCACAATGTCTCTTTTGTAATTATGAAAGAAAATATAATTTAGGGCCATTAATTTATTCGCATGCAAACTGGATCAATACTGTTAAACCTTTCAACCCAAACTCAACGTATATATAAAAAGAAGAGAGTATAGTAAACACATAAACTACTCTGATTTTCTTGGAATGTCATTCTACATAATTTACATACACAGCAGCCAGGAATAAAATAGTTTTACATTTTACATAAGGCAATTCTTTATATATTCTTAGATTAATTGGTCTTAGGTACAATTTACAGATTTAAACCTTTAAGAATCTGTATTCTCTGATATAGTATTCTCTTTGCATATATAGTATGTGCAATTTTCATGCTCCATATATTAACCAATAAAGTTAATATGCTTTTTGTCATAAACACACATATATTTCATAAATAAATGGATTTAGGCTATTAATTTCTTTATTTGTAATTTTTAAAATTTTTTAATGTTTATTTTTGAGAGAGACAGAGTGTGAGCAGGGCAAGAGCAGAGAAAGAGGGAGACACAGAATCGGAAGCAGGCACCAGGCTCTGAGCTGTCAGCACAGAACCTGACACAGGGCTCAAACCCACAAACTGTGAAATCATGACCTGAGCCAAAGTTGGACGCTCAATCGACTGAGCCACCCAGGCACCCCTAAGTTATTAATTTCTAGGTTTTACGAATGTCATAACTTACATAAATAATATTGACTCACTTAGAAAAAGGTTTTGACTTCAAAGCCACATGTTCAAATTATTGACTCCTTAATAAAGTTGAATAATAAAATGCAGAATTTGAAAGTTGTCCATTTGACCATTTGGAAAAAATATTATTCATTCTTATAAAGGAAACATTAACATTCTCTGAGATTCCACTATTTACGAAATTTTATAAGCTCAAAGAATAAAATGCTTTTATTTACGCAAAAAAGTGTTACATGCAACAAATAGAACACATTATATATACTTTGCATTTATAATTTAAAAATAAAACATTGCCATAATTTCTGATTCAGGATCAGCAATTAGCCCTGAATTCCTGGTTAATGCTCATTTGAACGATCTATTTTAGTCCAGGCAACATGGTCAAATACCATCTTCTAATCTCCAAATGTTTTTCTCAAATATTTTAGACAGTGGGTTGACAAAATGGAGGAAGCATATTAAACTATTGTGTAGGATGTTCACCTGGTCCAATCTGGAGGTGCAATCTCTGTTCAAAAGCCCATATCTCATACACTCACTGCTAAATATGTCCTGGACCTTGAAAGCTTTGATCTTGAATTTGTCACTTTATTAATCACTTGCATGTGGGAAGCTGACAGCCAATAACATTCTCTCTTGACAGTAGTGTTTAGATGAACTGTTCACTAAACATTTGGCTCAGGAATTATGAGAGACACATTGGTTTGAAAGACATATTTTGATGAAATGTTTTATTGGGGTGATTCATACACACCCGTGTCCACATGCATTGATTTATTTCTTGTCAAAACATTAGCTTGCCAACACGTAGTCACAGGCTTCTCTGGATTAAGTCGTATTTAAGAACTCTAGAAAAATAAGCACTCTCCTTCAAATTCTTGTGGGAAGGAAATGCTAAAAATGGGGTAATCACCTACTGATGTTGACTTTGACACCCACATTGAACTGCATATTGTACACATGATGGTCATGTTGATTTAAGGAGGACAGTCTGGGATAATCAGACCCCTTTATTTATTTATTAAGAGCTTAAAGAGACCCAACCACATTCCTTACAAACACCTTCACAGTAAATCAGCAAGTGCAATAAGTTTAATTTGCTTTTAGAAAATCTGCCTTCTTGAGAGTGTTGGTGCTTTTTGTTTTAAAATGTGCCACAGTCCTTACAGCTCAATGCTCTTACATAGATGAAGCCAACATATTCTATTAATTTGAGAGCAAAAGTTGTTTATTTCTATAATTCTGTAGCAGATCAAATTTTATTTTGGGTCAATTTAGCCCTTAACACTAAAATAATTTGAGAAATGGGAAAAATTCTGAAAATCAATACTCAGAGTAAAAATGCCTCTCTCTGTACAATTTAATTCTAATAGGAACGTACTTATTAACATCAAGCTCCCATAGTTTTTAGAAAGACATCTCTTTTATTTAATTTATTCATTAGTTTTTAAATATCAGTCATAGCACCACATTCAGGCAAGTAGGCAGATAGGCCAGGAAATTCTTTGTGCCAAATGGCCATCAAAATCAAGGTCAAATCAATTGATTGAAATGCCAACTAGCAGAGATTAGATAATGTGGTTACAAGGCGGCCCCATCGTCTCCACATGCACCTTGTTAGGTCTAATTGCATTGAAAGGCACGTTATTCATAGTTAATCTAAAGCAGCTGAGTGCATGGATCATCCCACAAAAGGCTTTTCACCTGTTTCTGACTCTTAGGGAATTATTTCAGGATGTAGACATAAAGATATACAACATTTTAAAAAAGAGAAAAAGAAAAGAGAGCTCAGACTGATACATCTGCTTAGGTTTCTAGAGTTTGGACATAGACTTCAGCTCCAACAAAAGCATTCCTCCTTCATTCTGCTCCACACCTGGGTGTGGAACTTCAGCCTGAAACTAAGGTCATGCCCAGATGGCTTTGAAATGGGCTGGTTTCATAGTTTTTTGCTGCTGGTAAACTTTGAAGCATTGACTGAAGCAAGTAATTCTATCATGATTTTTGTAAGTGTCAAAACGTATTGAATACAATACACAGAATAAATGACTCCGTCACTCACTCCCTTCTCCAAAGTCTGAACTTCCATCTCTTGGAATATATCCCAGGTTTGTTGGGTTTTGTTTGTTTGTTTTTCATATTTCAGAGTCTGCCTACCTGCCCCTTCCTACTATGTACTGGCAGTTCCCCTCTCATTAAATCATGTATGGAGCCTTTTGCCTTCTGCCTCTTGGTCATTATTATCTCAAACATTGCCATCAGCCAGGATTTCCTATTCACATCATTCAACTCTACTGATATCCTTCGGCACATTAATGACATCTCTGTCCACGCCAGTTCCTAATGGAAAATATATCCAGATCTTTTTTGTCAAATTTTGAAAGACCAAAGAAATGTTCTGGGGAAAAAAAAGAAGAAAAGTAAAATCACAACTCATCTCACTTTGTTAGTTACCTTAATGCAATGCTTTTTTTTTCTTCCTATGAGACTTAAACAAGCTTGCCATCAGTATATTCCAGTTACTAAAAATCTTTATTCCTTCCATGAATACTTCTTTTCCATTTTGTAACATCTTTTGCTGTCTTCTGGAAGAGGGAGCTTCTTGTTGGTTTGATATAATTATAAGTTAAAAATCTCTTCACAATAGTTCATGTTCTCATGATTATCTGTATACACTTAATGTCCATCACTTATAATTTCTCAACAATCTATTAGTGATTTTACATCAGTTTGTGGATAGTAGTCAGTATCTGATTCACCCTGGCTTTTCCTAACTTTCTGAATATTTCTCAAATTCCCTTTTCAATTTGGAAATGTTGGCAGAAATCTTGGCACAGGCACAGTAGGCCTTCAATAACCCAAATTCAGCAAATATTTGTTGTCCACTGTGCCAGGATTTCTGCTAGATGCTGAGTGCATAATAAATAACATAGAAGATGGTATCTTTGCAGTGAAAGAGTTCATAATTTTCAAGTAAAAACAAGATAAGCCCATAGTACATATCATATGTATTTGTATGCTCAAAGTAACATTTATATATAACAATCAGTTCTTTATGTTCCACAAGACAAAGTTATATTTACTTACAAGATCTCCCATGAACAAATAGGTTTTCTAAAATTTTAATTTTATGTGGATTAGTCACTGTTATATTCATAGAATATTCCTGCATATCACCTACCCAAAGAACTCTTCAGGCTGTCAAAACCTAAGAGAAGTTAGTGATCCGAAAAATTCCTCAGTTCCACAATACTAGATTAACTTCAAAGATCCAAAGTGAGACAGTTTGACAAATTAAAACTCAGTAGTGTGCTTTTGAGAAGTTCAAACTTGGGATGTACCCAATGTTTTATACTTTGGGGAAATATTAATATTAATAGGGTCTTCATGGACTTTGATCCATAATACATGTTTTGATTGTCCCACATTTCCTCCTAATTCCATGTACAACTCGTATCTTTTTTGTGCCATTTTAACTGACTCAAATTCACCCCTTTAGAATGAGGTACTGTGGTGTCCATGTTGTAATCAATGTGTGGCTTAAATACGGTTCTCTAAAGTCTTGATTCATGGTGTTGAAGGCTTTCAGTGAAAGCTCTTCACTTTAGTTGGCTTAAGTTACAATTTTAATATTGTCTTTTGAGTGTGCTTTTCTTGTTTTTTATTAAAAGAAAAAATGCAAGAAAAATATGTCATTGAGATTGATTGTAATGGCCAGCTGTTATAATCTCAGTGGAAGTATTAGAGCCCCTGCCTAAGGTGCACTGAAGAGTGCCAAGCCTCATAGCAACTCAGCTCATCCTAAAAAGCACCGTGGCCCGGAGTGAAAGCTGCAATTTAAAAATCTCCCAGAGACCCATTATTTGCAAATCATTGACACAACAAACTGTAACAACCCTGGTCCTCCTTGTCAATGCATGCTTAGGGAGCTTTTCATCCACAGAACCTTGCATGCTCAATAACTTTCCGTACTAAAAATCCTTATGAAATTTCTGAAGAAAATGAGTAACTGCGCACGGGCCAGAATCGCCTTTTAAACGTTAAAAGAGAAAATTACAATCAACTACACTAGTTGGTGGTATCATATGCGGGAGAGAATCCTCACAAGTCAAAAGTAAGTTTACATGTTACCATATTGCTTAAAATAAAGCCAACTGGTTATTCAATTTTCTAGCAATAAAAGCATTTGAAACATCTCTGTTGGCATTCCCTTCCCCTTGTCTTCCTGCTAAGATCTTAAAAATAAACTAATGGCTTTCCTTCTAAACTTGAGAAGAGGAAAATATTACCCTGGGGTGTCAACCTTTCCGCCAAGATTTAACCACAAAGAGAATTTTCACAGCTGAGACACTGACTTTTAAAACAAAGGATTTATAGCATAAACATAGAAACAGGTTTAACTGTTAGTAGCCACTGCAGAAATATTATTCTTCAAAGAGGGACACATTTGGGTTTTAGTCCTTAATATTTTAATACATGGTACTGGTTAGCTATTACAGAAAGGTAATTTGGTTGGATATCATTTTATTATTAGAGCTTATATTGCTTCTAAGTGTGGTGTCATTGGAAATCCTTTCCAAAATTTGCAAATAAGAGAAATGTATCCTTTTGGATGACAAAGCATTGGATATTATCACAGACAGGGAATAAAATCTTTGGGCCACACAGGAGAAAATGAGTAGTGTGTTAGATTGCTAGGGATTGAGGAAAGTGGAATAGAGAAACTCCCCAAGATGACTGAAGAAGAAGACAAATTTCAAAAGGAAATGCCCCACGACATTATAAGAAAGAGATGTTGACTGGATTCTACAAATATTTTTTCTTGTACCGACTATGGACCAGTATTTTTATCCACCTATAGCAATGGATTTTTCTCTCCCCCCAAATTCTACAAGGTTTGGGTTACTATCCCTGTGTTAGCAATTAAGAACTGAACTATTGAAAGTATGAAATAAATGATTTGCCCACAGTTATCTATCACCAAGTAGCCAAGTTCCCATCCCATGTCAAGCCTCCTGCTTTGGTTGTTTTTTCAATAGACCATTTCAATGTACATACAATATTAATTCCTATGTTGTATGACAATTATAGGATCAAATTATTATTTTATTATCATTTCTGTTGTTATTCTATTATCAGATCTATTGTTTTATCTTTGTCATGTTAGCATATATGGGGTTTTCAAAGATTGTCATGCCTGGGTGCCTGGGTGGCTCAGTCAGTTAAGTGTCTGACTTCTGCTCAGGTCATGATCTTGCGGTTTGTGAGTTCGAGCCCCATGTCGGGCTCTGTGCTGACAGCTCAGAGCCTGGAGCCTGCTTCGGATTCTGTGTCTCCCTCTCTCTCTGCCCCTCTCCTGCTCATGCTCTGTCTCTCTCTGTCTCAAAAATAAATAAAACATTTAAAAAAATCAGATTGTCATACCTACTATTTCCTTTCAACACCTAAACAAACCACACAGAAGGTAGAAATTATTATCTCCATTTTACAGAGAAATTCTAGTCCCGGGTAGGGTAAGACATCCATCAAATACTGTCTATAGATCCTGGTTTCTTAGCTCTTTTCATTGAGACAGTGAAAGATAGGAATGCAGATTACACATCTATAACTGGAGGGGGTGTTAGTAGCTCATATGGTGGATTGATTTGCTTTCCAGGGAAGATTTGGTAATAAAACATGGATAATTTTTTTGTCTCCTCTTGAAGGAAGGGGTATGTCACTGGCATCTAGAGGCCAGAGACCATGGATGCTGCTAAAGATCCTACAGTGATTGTACAAGTCCTCATGAACGACTGTCTAGCTCCAAATTTCAATAGTGCTAAGGTGCAAAATCTTGCTATAGAGAGGGAGAGAGCCAAACCATAAGAGACTCTTAAAAACTGAGAATAAATTGAGGGTTGATGGGGGGGTGGGAGGGAGGGGAGGGTGGGTGATGGGCATTGAGGAGGGCACCTGTTGGGATGAGCACTGGATGTTGTCTGGAAACCAATTTGACAATAAATTTCATATTTAAAAAAAACACCTAGGGAAAAAAAGATATAGATGTTCTGGATATCATTAATATAGTTATGGATGATACTGATGTAAGTGTAGATGTAGATGTACATATAGATACAGGCAGACATATTTTTGAATATATATACATAGGGTATCTTTCTATCTAGGTATTTGTTCTGGTTCCTCTGAAACAGATGGAATCAACTGTACTATAAATTTATCTATTTTACCCACCTTTGAGAAGGACAAGCTTTCCTCCTTATTCTTTCTTTCTATTCTTTTCTCTTCACTGAGATATAATTGACATATAATGTTGTGTAAATTTAAGGTGCACAATGTGATGATTTGATATATTGCAAAATAATTACCACAATATCCTTAGTTAACACATCCATTTAAAAAAAAAAAGATTTATTTCTGAAAGATCACATGGGAGGGAAGGGTCAAGGAGGGGGGGAAACAGAAGATCTGAAGTGGGTTCTGCGCTGACAGGAGCAAGCCTGATGCAGGGCTCGAACTCATGAACTCAGAGATCATAACCTGAGCTGAGGTTGGATGCTCAACTAACTGAGCTACCCAGGTGCCCCAACACATCCATTTTTTTTTTTTTTACCATTCTTCCTTTACTTTTTGTTGTATGTGCTGAGAACTTCAAAGATGTACTGTCTTAGCAACTTTCGAGTACACAATGCAGTATCATTAACTAGAGTCACCATGCTATACATTAGACATCTTATAACTAGAACATGAAACTATCCCTTGACCAACTTCATCCATTTCTCCTACCTTTCCCTTGCCTCCTGATTCAGCCCTGGCAAACACCAACCTACTCTGTGTTTCTGTGAGTTCAGAGTTCAGTATCTTTAGATTCTATATATATACATATGAGATCCCTCAGTATTTGTCTTTCTGTGCCTGACTTATTTCACTAGCATAATGCCCTTAAATTTCATCCATGCTGTTACAAATGGCAGGATTACCTTTTTTAATGGATAATGTGTGTGTATATATATATATATATATATCATTATATATATTAATATAATTAATTATATAATTATATTAATGCATTTAAATATATATGAATCTGTTGACAGACATATAATATATATATTAATATATATATGAATCTGTTGAGATAGATAGATAGATATATATATATATAGATATATATAGATATATATATATACATATATATGCCACAATTTCTTTATCCATTCACGTGTCAACAGATTCTTTGGTCCTTGCCAAGTCTTGGCTATTGTTAAATAATGTTATAATGAACGTGAGGATGCAGATTTCTCTTTGAAATAGTGATTCCATTCCCTTTGGGCATATACCCAGAAGTGGAAGCGCTAGATAATATGGTATTTCTATTTTTTTATTTTTTGAGGAACCTCATACTGCTTTCCACACTGGTTGTACCCACATGTACATCCCCACCAGTAGTGTACAAGGAATCCCTTTCTCCACATCTTCTCCAGTACTTGTTATCTCATGTCTTTCTAATGATAGCGACACTAACAGATGTGAGCTGATATCTCATTGTGGTTTTGATTTGCATTTCCCTGTTGACGAATGATGTTGAGCACTTTTTCACGTGTCTATTTACCATTCTTACATCTTTGGAAAAACGTCTATTCAAGTTTTTGTCCATTTTTTGATCAGATTATTTGTTGTTGTTGTTGGTTTTGCTATTATTTGAGCTTATTTTTTCCATTTCATTAATTTTTGCTTATAACTTTATAGTATTCCTTCTATTTTCTCAGGTACATTCTGTCCACTTTTACTGCTCCAGTTGAACACAAAATGATTCAACTAATCTTTAATAAATGCATTTAAAATGATGAAATTCCCTCTCATTTAAAAGCATCCTACATTGGGGCGCCTGGGTGGCGCAGTTGGTTAAGCGTCCGACTTCAGCCAGGTCACGATCTCCCGGTCCGGGAGTTCGAGCCCCGCGTCAGGCTCTGGGCTGATGGCTCAGAGCCTGGAGCCTGTTTCTGATTCTGTGTCTCCCTCTCTCTCTGCCCCTCCCCCGTTCATGCTCTGTCTCTCTCTGTCCCAAAAATAAATAAACGTTGAAAAAATAATAATAAAATAAAAAATAAAAGCATCCTACATATTTTGACACATGGTTCTTTCACTTTGTGTCAAATAATGTGTAATTTTCATTTCTTCTTTAAACTCAGGGGTTATAAGAATGCATTTTTAAGTTTCCAAATATACCATTATAAAACAACTTTAATATACATTGTTTATTTGCATTGTCCTCAGAGTATGGTATTTGGTTGATAATAATTCTTTTGAAAGTTATTTTGTCACTGTCTTATTGTCTAAATCTTTAGGTTTGGTATACATATATTATTTATTTATTTGCAAATAAAATGTTAAATGTTTGATTAAAAATTAAATTATTTTCCCCAAATAGTCTCTATGAAAATGATCTATTTCTTCAATGTAGGGTTCTCTGTATATATATTTATTAGGTCAAGATTGTCATTTTTTAAATTTCTCATATCTTTATTTAATTGATCGACTGCTTCTAACATTGTGTATTAGAATCATAAACAAGATTGTGAGCTTTTTATAATTTTCTGCTTTCTCGCTTAATAGAATTCAGATAATATGATTAGAATATATTATAATTTTTATATATTCCTGGTATGTTGTTCCTTTAATTATTATGCTGTGTCCTTATTGCTTTAAACAATAGTTTGTCTGAGAGTAACATTGTTAGGACAGCTTTCTTTTTCTCACTGTTTGCCAAATATTTTTATTTTCATTCCTTTATTTTTGCTCTTTCAGGAGAGGAGGTGTTCTCTCAGGTATGAATCAAGTATATAACATACAGCTGGATCCTTATGATTTGTTTCACCAGATAATTTTGTTCTTTTAATAAGTGGGTTTAATCATTTACATTATTTTCAGTAGACTATATTTTTTATAATTACTATTTTGTGTCCACTTTCCTTTTTCCTTTCTCCTCCTTTTTCTCTCTCTCCCCTTCCTTTTCCTTCTCCCCTTTTTCCTTCCTCTTTCTCTCCCTCTTTTCCACTTCCTCTTATCCTTTCCTGTCTTCTCCAGAGGTTGACAAGTTTATCTTTATTACCCTCCTTTGTTTCCTTCTCCTGTTGGAAACTAAACATTGTATTTCTGGTCTTTTAGGGAGTAACCTAAACTTTTAACATACTAAGCATTTCTTATAGAATCTAAAATTGAAAATACCACACATTCAGCCATTGGGCTGGCCACGTGACTCAATTCCTTCTTGCCCTCAGCTTCCCACGTCCCCTAGAGTCTTATACAGCTGTAGCACTGGACCACATTCTAGTCCGTAGCGTCAAGCCTCCAGTTTTGATCCCAAATCAGGCATGACACTTCACTGGTTTTGAGTATTCAACACATGCCAACACATTCCCAGTATCCACTGTATAATTCCGGGCTTACAGATAAAGAGACATGTGGCTTCAACATTGTTTTCTGTTTGATTTCTGGTCTAGTCAAGATTGAGGAGGATGCATCATGGCATAAATTTCTTGTGCCATCTTCCCTAAAGTCCTAATCTTTTAAAAAATTATCTAAATAAGGTTGACGTTGATCTTTTAGCAAAACTAGTTTACGTTTAGTTTAATATAGACTGTGATGAGAGACCGAGGTTGAGGCTGAGACACATAACAAAATAACTGTTCAGAAACCACTTGGATTCTTATTAGTAGCCAAGAAAAGAACGCTCAAGGGGCTATTATACTATTATAGAGTAATGAGCAAACTGCCCCTGGGAATGGGGAAGAAGAAGAAATAAGGGGGCACGCAGTAAGTCTCTATAATCTATCGAAATAAATCGATAGATTATTTAGAACCAAGGAGAGGATGCAGTAGTGGACAGCAACAAATAATTTTCTTTCCTTTTAAAGTAATTTTACATGTCACACTATTACTATGGTATATCCACTTTGAGAAAATAGCTGTTGTTTTTGAACTAGAAGCGTCTGTGAATCATTTTGATATATTTTGTATTTTATTTGTTCTATGCCATTTTTTAGTGTAGTGTAACTCTTTGTAAAATAAATGTGCTAATTGCCAATTGCCTTTGGTTTACAAAAAAACACATATGCAAATATGATGCTCCATATTTAAAGGAATATCCTTTTCTTTCAAATTTATTGAAAGAAAGTAGGGTGAGATTTGGGAGGGAAGAGGCTTGAGAAAATTTTCCAGATGAAGAGTCTGGATCTTATCAATTTCACAGCCCAGGAAAGTCCTTCACATTTGGGAGTTATATTTTATTATTAAGTTGGAACAAACAGTGAGAAGGTAGATCACATTACAGAATATAGGATATTTTAAAACTTTTTCCCATGCTTAAGACCACATTTTCCTCTCTAAAATTATAAGATGAATTTCATGCTCACAAAAGATGGCAAACTGATTGCCCAAGAGAAATCTGCTTCCTATTTCTCTAACAGCTACACCTTTACTTCCTGACACGGAAACATTTTGCGGTGTTGGATTTGAGCACATTCAGAGGGTATGATGAGCTCAAACAAAACATATGATTAATTATCAGAAACTGCCACTCATCCATGGTGGGATGTGTTCAGCATGACAGTAGTATACCCGATATAGCAGAGGCCAGTGAATTTTTTCCATAAGGGGCAAGATAACAAATAATTTTGGCTTGGTGGGCCACAGAATCTCTGTTATGACTATTCAGCTCTGCAGTTGTAGCGTGAAAGCTGCCAAGAGACAATACCTAAATAAATAGGCAGGGCTGTGTTCCAAAAAAACTTTATTGACAAAATCGGGTGGCAGCCTGGATTTGTCACATAATTGTCTTGTAGCTCCACTGGATGACAAAATAAAGCATTAAGTGTCTTCAGATAGATAAGTTTATCATTACAACATTCTCTTGTTTATGTAACTGGTAAAACACAGATATGAGAACCCAGCTTTTCTGCCTTCTGGTACAAATACTAGCACATTCACAAGTCATGATATCCAATTGCTACCAATTTGAGAAAGATCCAGAAGGTAATAATATTTAAACCATTTACACTATGTCCCCTGTGACCTTTAAAATATTATCTCCACCACTTTCTGTTTAAATTTTCCCCTTTATCCAGATTTATAGAGCCTGAAGTAATGTGGAAAACTGACAATTTTATGGTACATTTAACTGATGGAGGAAACCAATACAGATAATTCAGGTCCAAAAGTGACTATATTGTCCTTAAATTTCATGGTTTGCCTATCTACATATCCCAAATGCACAGAATAATTGCCAACTTCATTTTGTGCTTACTACATCATGTATTCTAAACTTATCAAAAGCAGAGATTCGATAGAATTGTTCAAAGAATTGACATCTACTGAACCACAGTAGAATGTGAGATCAAAGAATTACACAGATTCATCTATAAACAATAAAGACATCACTACAAATCGTTGTGTCCAAATATTTGACCTGTGGGCATGAGAAAATATTAAAAATGCCAGCCTAAGTCCATAAGCATCAAAGTCCCAGCAAAGTTAAGTACACGGAGCAAAAGACAGAAGCTTATTACCAGCTGATACACTGTATTATGCTGACACTCTTATAATTCTCCCCTACGTCCCAAACTCCAAAGAAATAGTGTGTTTTAAGAGTCTGAAATATGAAAGGATACAAAATGTGAATAAAAATTGTGTATATTAAGTTGTAAAAGAATTTTTTTTCTGTGTTATTATGCAATTTTGGAAAGATAAAAGATTTATGATTTGACATCCATGACTTCTTAGGCCAATCCAGTTTCCACTTGAGGAGTTGGAGAGAGAAGGGCATGGGTGGGGGCAGGGGAAGGGTCCTCTTTATATACTATCCCCCCCTTACTTTGTGGGCTTCTGCTATAAAAAGGGAACTGTACTCTTTCAAGAAAAAATGAAATGGCCAAGATTGACAAAAATTGGTAGGGGGACGGGGGACTCAGAATTTTCACTTTAACAGAAGCAATGGTAAAATCTGACTTTTGATCAAATCTAATTTGACACTGGAAAAATGACTCCTTTTTAAATTTGACTCCATTTAACTGACAGGACTACCCCATATAATCTACTTCAGTTATTCTCACATCGATTTTGTTCTGTTTGTTTGGGTTTTTTGTTTTTGTTTTTGTTTTTGTTTTTTTGGCAATAATCCCATTTTGAAAAGAGGTATAATGTAAGTGCAAACATCCAGATGATTTAGATCCAAAACATGTTTTTGTTAAAGTTGTAGAAGCAAAACCATTTAAAAATTACCTGAGATCCCTGGATAATTGCCACAATACCTTTGAGAGATGCCATTTTACATAAATAGAACATGAGCAATTCATTTCCACAGATATTATATAACGGATATGAAGTAAAGTGTACATTGGCAAAATACCTTGGGAAATAAGGTGATTATATGGATGGTTAATAACCACCCAAACTTCTTAACATTAATCACCATGTTCTGGGTAAATTAAATCCTAAGCTTGCTACAGCTAGGCAAATCTATGTATTCCACTTTTCAAACAGCTGATAGAGAATGTGGCTTGCTGTGTTATACAATTTTTATTAAGCTGATTTTATTGGTTCAATGATCAGGTCAATGAAAAAGGTGCAACTTAACAGTTTGTAATAAAGGAACTTGTGTACCCTGTGTGAAATCACCAACTTTGGGATAACTTCTTTTTACATCTTGTGGTTTATATTTTTTATGGAGGTAGACCAACACATCTGTAAGCATTATTTTATAGATAAGATATAACTATAGCTATATGGATATGGTATCAGAAACTGGGTAATCCTTTAGAAAATGTTTTCTCCACCTCAAATATTAACAATGTTTATCAACTCATTGCCACCTTGAGTAAAGACTTCATTCCTCTGCCTCAAACCACCTTCCAGAAGGAAGCTGCATAACTTCCTTCTGGTCAATTGATAAGAAGAGCTCTACTATGGCAATAGAAGATTCTATCCCCCTCAAGTCACTGTTTTTAGGTCATACTTACATACATACCCTACCTGGTAACACACATAATTAGGAACACACTTAAAATTATGTTTTGTAACCACTGTAGATTAAACATGAGTGCAGTCTTACTCTCTGAATAATGCAGTCACCATTAATAAGGTAATTAATTTTAACAGTAGATTTGTAGTCATGGCTGCTGAAGATCCGACTAACCTCAATGCCTCTGAGAAGGAAGGTGCTGGCCAGCACATTGTTAACATGTTTTGGTCCCCTGGAGTCTCTGTGTCCACTCATAATTCAGAGTCTTTCCCAATTCTTTGTCTTTTCTCTGGAGCCCTCTTGCCTTCCCTCTTCCTCTGGATACATTACTTTGTTGTCTTAACTCTGGTCTTTACTTTGAAAATGCTTCTTCTTCAAGCCTACCCTAAATTCAAATCAAAAGTACTTGCTAATTTGGTCCTATGGCAGCCCACATTTCCTCTAAAATAGCAAATGCTATAATACAGTTAAATTGCCTATTCATACTTCTAAGAGAAAACTCCCTACGGGCAGGAACTATGTCACACACAGAGTAGAACTTTGATAAATATCTTCAGATGAATTATTGTTTCCATTTAGCTAAGTTTTATTATTTTAACTCCTGCCACCATACCAGAAAATAATAAGAGTTTTTTTTAACAGAATACTCTAATGTTACTTTTATAGCCTCCTTTATCTACCTCTTAAAATATCATTCCAAAGTCATTTTAACTTCTCTATATCTTACTTAGCTTTAAGTACATCTATTTTTCTCAACTTCTCTAATAACAAAACATGATTTTAAAATCAACTGTACTGATTTATGTGTTCTTTTCCTTTCTCTAAGCATATAGATAAAGATGTGACATAAAAGGATGAATCCAAATATGCAACCACTGGACAACATGTTGACTTGTGTAATGAGCGTCTCTTGACTCCCAGCATCCTGGCAGGTCAAGTGATGAGTGGTACCAGGAGGACAAGGTATACAGTAGGAAATTCATCATCCTCATTCTTGCAAAGAAAAAAGCAAGATTCTCAACAAACTTTTCTGGTCCTAAATCCTGAGAGAGATTTCTCACATGGGACAATTTAAGGAGGGCATTATGCAATGTAGTGAGGAATATACCCAAACTGTGTGTAGAAAGAGCAGAAATTACATTTATATAGCTAATTCTTGTAGCTGCTTTTGATAAAAGTGAAAGATTTAACAATGAAGTAAAATTCAGTGAAGGTGACTGAGTGATGGTGTCTAATCTGATCAAACAAGAACATTTGATTCTCCAAAGAAGTAGATGGGTGGCAGGCACTTTGGAGACCTCTCCCTTGAGCTTGCCTTTGAGGGACTTTTGCTAAGAGCCAAATAGCAATTAGTTCAAGGTTTTCCTGTGGGACAAAAGGATTGAAGTCTTTTTATACTTAACAGATTTTTAGGATAAATGCCTAAGCTTTGAAAAACCATGTGAGTGCTCTCCCTTTTATTAAGAGAATTAAGGATTCTCCACATTATTCTAAGCAGAATGGAGAAATGCCACGTATTCAAGAAGCTACCAACAGAAAAGACAAACAAAAAAAGAAGCTTGTTTTGTTTTATTTCACACCAGAAAGCCCTTTGAACACGGTTCTTGAATAAATGCTGCATGAAAGCTTCAACTTTTCACAATATGGTAACTCAGAGAGAGATATGTTTGCAAAAACATTCTGACCAACTGATGCCAACCTTCCATCAAGCCTAGAGAAAGATCCAGCCATAATTCTAAGGAAAATGTATAAGAAATTGGTCTCACAACAGTCAAGAGGAAAGTACCTCCAATTCAATTGATGCATTATGCAACTCTATGGCTTACTTGATGTTGAGCACATAATTGTTGGAGAACATCTGACAGAAATAACAACCTTTGTTTCACCAAGACCATTTTCCTAGCTAGAAGGCAGCTTCTGCACCACACCTAAGACAACACCCATCTACTACACAATGAGGAATTTATATTGTCAGCATGTGGGAACACAGTTATCTTCTTATTCACTCTGGCAGGTACCAGTTACTGATGGTCTGCTCAGGATAGGCCACGTGTAGATAAATCACAGGATAACACTAAATTCTCTGAAAGTAGTCAGGTTTCATGAGCAAAGTACCTTGGTCATTCCACTGCAAGGATAAATGACTTCAAACTCAAATGCCACTAATTATGTTCTTGATGCCCAAATAAAATCACTTGCCCTTTAAAACACACAAAGATTTTCTGCCATTTTGTGACCATTATGAGCTGCATTTTGGAAGTAAATCAACGTATTGCAGTTTGCAAAGAATGCTTTAGTACTTAATAGATTTTATACAATATAGTTAACATTTCAACAGTGATAGAGAAGTAGAGTAAATATTAATCTCCTTAGTCAATTAATCTAAACAGAATTGTCACCCTAAAGTAAATGAGTTTTTACACAGCCGTGTTACCCTGTGTCAAGAGGAATGGCATAAACAAAATTTGCAATTATGGATTTGGCAGTGTGTCAACCATCTGAGAAGAAGGGCCTTTTTGACCTTTTAAATGTATATATTTTTGCTAGATCCAAATTATTTTGCAGTTGATAGCAGTAGAAATACTAATCGAGGCACAGAACAATACAAAGATAGTGTCTCCAGCCCAAGAGAAAGATGGTGGATGATATGCCTAAAAACACAGGAACTGCTTCTCTTTTTTATTTGCTTGTGGCTAGGCTGTAATGGGCATTGGTATTTATGCTTCTGTCCTGCATGTAGCTGGAAGCAGAAGACTGTGATTACAAATCTAAGTTTTCTGGGGTCAGTAGGAGGCAGCCGGAAAGAAACATGTGCCAAGACCTATGAAAATTAGGAGAGGGTAGATAGATAGCAGAATATATTTGTTCATTATTAAATAATGTTTTAAAATTGAATTTCATGGATTATTCTGAATTTAACACATTGCACTAGTTTCCTATGATGCCAGAAATACAACATCACAAATTTATTATCTTATACAACTTAAAGAATTTTTCCCTTAAATGGACAAAAGACATGAATAGACACTTTTCCAAAGAAGATATCCAGATGGTCAACAGACACATGAAAAGATGCTCTACATCACTCATCATCAGGGAAATACAAATCAAGACCACAATGAGATACCACCTCACATCAGTCAGAATGGCTAAAATTAACAACTCAGGCAACAACAGATGCTGGCAAGGATGCAGAGAAAGTTGCACTGCTGGTGGGAATGCAAACTGCAGCCCAAACTGCAGCAGGGAGTGCAGCCACTCCGTAACAGTATGGAGGGTCCTCAAAAAATTAAAAATAGAATTACCCCATGACCCAGCAATTACACTACTAGGTATTTATCCAAAGGATACAAGTGTGCTATTTAGAAGGGGCCCATGCACCCAATGTTTATAGCAGTGCTATCGCCAATAGCCAAAGTATGGAAAGAGCCCAAATGTCCATCGATGGATGAATGGATGAAGAATATGTGGTATATATATATATATATACAATGGAGTATTACTTGGCAATCAAAAGGAATGAAATCTTGCCATGTGCAACAACCTGAATGGAACTAGAGTGTATTATGCTAAGTGAAATTAGTCAGTCAGGAAAAGACAAATGTCATATGACTTCACTCATATGTGATATTTAAGATACAAAACAGATGAACGTAAGGGAAAGGAAGAAAAAATAGTATAAAAACAGGGAGGGCTCAAAATATAACTCTTAAATATAGAGAACAAACTGAGGGTTGCTTGAGGGGTGGTGAGTGGGGGATGGGCTAAATGCGCAAGGGGCATTAAGGAGGACACTTATTGGGATGAGCACTGAGTGTTATATGTAGGGGATGAATCACTGGATTCTACTCCTGAAATCATTACTGCACTGTATACTAACTAACTTGGATATAAATTAAAAAAATAAATTGGGGCACCTGGGGGGCTCAATTGGTTAAGCGTCTGACTTCAGCTCAGGTCATGATCTCACGGTTCGTGGGTTTGAGTCCCACATCAGGCTCCATGCTGACAGCTCAGAGCCTGGAGCCTGCTTCAGATTCTGTCTCCCTCTCTCTCTCCCCCTCCCCTGCTCACACTCTGTCTCTCTTTCTCTCTCTCAAAAATAAAGATTAAAAAATTAAAAAAATTAATTTAAAAAAGTTACATTAAAAAAAGAATTTGTCTCTTAAAACAAATTTATTAGCTTATAATTCTGTGGACAGAAGTTCAACATTGGTCTCATTGACCTAAATAAAATCTAAGTTGTCAGCAGGGTTACATACTTTCCGGAGGCTCTAGGGAAGAATCCATTTCCTTGCCTTTTTCCAGGTTTTGGGGGCTGCCTGCATTCCTTGCTTCAGGGCCACATTCTTCCATCTTCAAAGCCAGCAACACCTGGATGAATCATTTTCATGCATTCATTTCTCAGGTTGTTTCTCTTCAGCCTCCCTTTTCCATTTATATAGACCTTTGTGATTACACTGGGCCCACCTGGATGATCCAGAATCCTCTCTCCATCTCAAGGTCAGCTGGCTAGTGACCTAATTCCACCTGCAACCTTACTTCCCTTTGCCCAATCTAATACATTCACAGATTCCAGATAGTAAGATATGGACATCTTCGTGTGGGCTTAGGGGAGTCATTGTTCTGTGTGCCATACATATTATCTGTGTCAAATACACATTTCTACTATGCCTCCTTACTCCTTGAAACCTTTTATTGAATCATCCCTTTTAACAGAATGTCATTTCACACCTTGCAAGGCACATCTGTTCCCATCTATACTCTCAACCCCATGAAGCCCAGGCCCAGTCATGGCAGATCACTCACTTATACAAACAGATGCCGCAATTTCAGGGCTTTGTGTTTTTTTTTGTTTTTTGTTTTTTGTTTTAATTTGCTGCAAAGTCTGTCCCTCCTCACCCTCAGAAGAAGCCCAAATATTATTGGTTCTGCACCATTTATCTGTGTCCCATTTTATTTTGCCCATGGAACCATGATATAGTTTACTTACATTAGTATCACGTACATGTCAGTATGTGATGCCCTATGTGTAGGACTATCTCCTCCTTTACGTGGATGCTGGAAGACAGAAACTGCCCACACTTCATCTTCCCCTGTCTAGCATTGACTAGTTGTCTTAACTTAAATAATTCTCTTAGTAGGAAAATATGTTCTCTGAAAAGTGACCCAATCTGTGTTTTTTGTGTTTAGGCCAGGATCACATTGCAGAATATTATTTACCCTTGGGCCATCCTTCAAAGGCATTGTACACATTTTTATCACCCTGGGAAGACAAACTACACAATCAGATGTCCTCAGAGTTCCTCTTTCTCTACTGAAGCAGGGACTCAATAGAGTTCATTGCTGAATGAAAGAATGGCCATTAGTCTCACAGCTAACCCAGAGACTGCAGACAGCTAGGAAAACAAAGCAGAGCTAGCCAAGAAGAAGGGAGAGGATAAGAATTAACAACAACAACAACAAAAAGTAAAAAGGAGCTCTAGGGGCACCTGTCAGTTAAGTGTCCAACTCGGCTCAGGTCATGATCTCACAGTTCGTGGGTTCGAGCCCCATGTTGGGCTCTGTGCTGACAGCTCAGAGCTTGGAGCCTGCTTTGGTTTCTGTGTCTCCCTCTCTCTCTGCTTCTTCCCCACTCGCACTTTGTCTCTCTCTCTCTCTCTCTCTCTCTCTCTCTCTCAAAACTAAACACTTAAAAAAAAAGAGCTCTAGAAATTACGGAGTTATAAGAAAAAAAACCATATTTATGTATCTCAGTTCATGGGATATAGGGGACAATTCGTAACCAAACCAGAATGGGGACAGTGAGACAAATATTTCATCTGTCTACCAGATGGGCACGTTAATATTAACCTCTTACTCAGGAAATTCTATTGCTTTCTTATAAAAGAGGTCTTTAGCTATTTTAAGATTTTGATTCCTTACCTTTTGAGGCATGTTTGAAAGAAAGGGAAGTGAGAGTGGAAAGGATAAAACTTTAATGTTTACTTGAATGTACTGAGAAAATATTTATATTTGTCCTTAAAACATGAAATCGACACCAGCTATATAATTTGTGGGACTCAGTAAAAAATGAAAATCTGAATCCTTTCTTCAAAATTACTAAAAATTTCAAGATGCACTAGACCAAGCATGGGGCTCTTCTAAATGCAAAGTCTGTACAACTGCATAGATTATCTACCTGGGAAGGCTATCTTGTCCTCAGTCTTTGATTTTTAACCATAACTTCCCAGAATAACAGAAGATTTCACTAAAGTTCAAGAATATTGCCTTATATATTTTTATCATACCGAAAGACTGAAGTTGAGCTTCATATTTATCAAATATTCATAGTTTTTTTGTTTGAAATAAAATAGTATTTATTTCATCCAGCCACCCAACTGTATAGAATACACACAGACTGTGAAGCCAAAATAAATGGGCTCAGTTCCCATCTCTTGTCTTCTAGTAGCCATGTGACATTGGGAAACTGCCTAGCTTTGGTTTTGTAAAACAATAATAATTGTAGTATCTGCCACATAGGCGTTAATGAGGTTAAATGAAGTAATATACATAAAGTATTAGATCAGTTCCCGGCATACAGTAAAACCTATTTAAATATTAACTATTATTTATTGCTCCTAATTATAAAAATAAGGTCCAAACTTTAAACCACTTGACATCATCTCACCAATTGAAAGTTACAAAGAATGTCTCACTAAGTAGAATTCTCTCCATGGCATGAATATCATAAAGTGATACAGCTAATGAAATTACTTTTTTCTAAAAACAAGACTTGCTAAATAAAGGAAGCCCTCAGTATGAGTCCATAATTTAAACATAAACTTGGAGGCATACAATTTCACTCTTTTTCTTCCTTCATTCATTCTGTCCATGTATGTTTATTGAGTGTCTCCTTTGTGAAAGATACTGTGCTAGACTTTCTCTAAGACTTAAAGCTATAGGGGTGCCTGGGTGGCTCAGTTAGTTAAGCATCTGACTCTTGATTTTGGCTCAGGTCATGATCTCACAGTTTGTGAAATTGAGCCCCACATCAGGCTCTGCACTGACAGCACAGAGCCTGCCTGGGATTCTCTCCCACTCATGCTCTCTCTCTCTCTGTCTCTTTCTGTCTCTCTCTCAAAATAAATAAATAAATAATTTTTTGAAAAAAAAAAAAGTAAAGCTGTAAAGCTTATGTGTAATCTGTATATAATTTAGCAGGTGAAATTCAGTTATCTGTAATACCAGGCTATATGAGCCATCATATAAGGGGCCTACTGAGTTCAAGGGCAGGAAGGAAGAAGAGTCTGACTTGATTGAGGAAATTCATCCTGCAGGAAATGACATATGGAATGGGTCTCCATGAAGTGTGGAACGAATTTCAATAGCAAATACCAGGATGAGAGAGTACTCCAGAGGGAACAGCATGAACAAAAAAACAGAGAGCTGGGAAATATGATATTTCAAAGTTAAGGTATTTTTACTTCTTTTTATTCTGCCTTGTCCTAGACAAGACTTGAAGTATCCCACAAGGATACATAAATTAAGATAAGGTAATATGATTAACAATTATATTAAAGAACCACTTCAGGTATTTCTTGGTTGAGCTTAACTTGCTAATAGTAAGAAGCAAAGTTGGAAAAGTGAATTGGGTTTAGAGTGTTAGTAGGTTTGAAATGCCAATATAAGAAAATTTTATTTTATTCATAGGCAGTCAGGAGCCACAGAAATTGTGCAAGCTAGAATTGAGAGGATATTAACCGGGCACTTGAAAGAGCACCCAGGCAGCAGGCTTGAAGATGGGTTGAAATGAGGGGTAAAAAATATGAAGGAGAGGATTAATTGCAGGAAGGAAATCTAGATAGGGAGTGAAAACATTCCGTGGCAAGACTGTGGCAGTAGAAATGGGAAGGAAGAGAAAGATGTGAGAGATAAAAGTAGAAGCATCCAGGGGAAAAAATTCTTTTTTGAAGCAAGAACAGAAAGGAAATGTCTGTGCCAAGTAAGTAGGGTTAATTTCATGTTCATTTGTCTGTTTGCTTTCATTCAAGACAGATTTCAATTCTCAGCGTTGTTGCTCATGGTTATGACCTCACTCCCTCCAACACAACTAACTGCCTTCAACTGGGTCTGGGGGACAAGAGGGAGGCAGGCAGACTCCCTCTTCATTTAGGCAGGAATGAAGGACTTTGGGGGGAATACAGATGTGTGCATGTAATAAATCTCAGCAGAGCTGTCCCAGAGAGATTCACAGCCCGGGATTTGGACTAGAGAGATGAAAATAATTCAATTTGGCACTCTGTAGCTATAAAGAACCTTTCAACTGAGAATGCTGAATATATTCAACTTTCAATTAGCTATGCTAATCAACCATCCGCATTGTATAAAGAGCAGATAACATAAAATAGCAAAAAAAAAAAAAAAAATCACCTTTCTTTACCAGGTGATTTTGAAAGGTTTGTGATTACAACCACAAATGTTTAAAGATAAGGTAAACCCAAATACACTGCAACACCTAATTTTCCCGGGGGGGCAGGGAAGGGGTGAGATGACCGGAACAGCTTGAATATATAGACTTTGAGGCATGCAAATAGTCAGATGATTACTATTTATTAATTGAATTATACATGCTTAAATTTAAATATTTTACGAAACAGTATGAATGGATAAAATGTTCCACATATGAATTTTACGAAATAATCTTATCAAAGTTTTTACACGCTCTCTAACATTGTTGACTTCCCTATCACAAGCATCCCCTTTTAAGCCCTGTGCCTCAATCTTCCAGGGCACAGACTACTTCTGGCCAAGCTGTTTCAATTCATTCCAAATTCGTTCCAAACACGTGTGTTGCTCTCCCTAGAAACTTTATCTGCAGTTGTAAGCACCCATTCGCATACCATTTTATTAAAAGAAATAATAATGATAATAATCAGAAAGTATATTTTTGATGTCTCTACAAAGTAACAATTTACTTTTTGCTTTTTAAAAATAATTTTCAGAAGGCCTTTTGAACAGTGAAATCCAACACGTGAGATAATTTGTCTAAGAATAATTAAATATATGTGCCTCCTTTTTTTAAATGGATTCTGTCATGTGATATCTATAAATATACCAAAGCATTTTGAAGTTATCGCATGCTAATGTTCTAAATAAAATAATTTGAGAGATCACCCCTTAATTATGATAGGCTTTGCAAGAATTCAAATATACGACATTTTGCTCTTTTTAGGGTGTGGCTTTTTTTAGTAGCAAAAAAAGGGTTTCTATTTGGTGGGGGATGGTAATTGAGAATGAATGTGTCTCAGGTTTTACAAGTTTGTATTTCAAGCTAAGGAATGAAGCCAAAACATCACAACTCTCAACTCAGCTCTGTTTATTCTAATTAACTTCTCTGTCTGGGCCCCCCCCCCCCCCCAACCCCTTGGTTCCTCTTTACTGCTTATCCTTCTACTGTGGAGCAGAGAAATAAATTATCCTACGTATTATACGAGGACAAGTCACCATACCAGTTACATAATTTGTGGGGCCAAATGGAAAGTGAAAACATAGAACTCTGTTAAAATATTGTTAAGAATTTCAAGACAATGACAGCAGAGCATTAAGCTTTCCATGCACAGGGCCATGTTCAACTGCATGTCGCAGGCCCACAAAGCCAGCCCTGATGACTAATATCACTGCCCTGTGTCTTGAGGTAATCGCAGAGACTAGGGGAAGCAGGGAGGTTCAAGTGCACTGGCAACTTGCGAAGGTTGTGAACATGTAAAGGAGATTTCCATTCCTGAAGGATTTGTGTAACCTATCTGAAATGTCCAGTTGACATATGCTGTATTTCTGGAATATTTCTTCCTTCGTTTGGATTCATAAACAGCAACTCATGAGAGAGAGGAAGAGTGAGAGAGAGAGAGTAAAATTGGAATAAAACTGAGCTTAAAAGGTGGTGTTATGACACATGGCAAATTTCAAAGTTTATGGGTAATTGAAACTTTTCTGAGAGAAAAAATAAAGAATTATTATTCATTATTTGTGTAAAGTACGAGTCTAGAAAGCATTTTTTCTATGGATGCTAGCTAATCATATCTCCTGGTCAGTTATCGGTCAGGGGTCTATTTCCACAAAATCACATATTTCTCTCCAAGAGAAATGTTTATTTGATGTGAGGGGGAAAGTGCCATTAGAAAATCTAGTTATTTAAATTGTAGAGGCTCTTCACAAGTGGAACAAAAGCTATTGCTGTGACTTCAGAAAAAATGTCCTGTCCAGCTGAGGAAAAATCAGATGAACATTTCCTATTACTTGTAAAAGTAACAAGAAGACATGAATTCAGAGATGAAAGATCAAAATGGGAATTGTGAGGAGTATAGCAGACTTAATTCCTCTGATGGATTATCTTTGGAAAACTATAAATTTATACTGCTTTAAAATTTAAATTTAACTGATGACAATGGAACATATGAACCTATTCATTTTATACAATTATTTGACTAAATGTTTTTACTAAAGTCTTACAATACTCCACTGCAAAAATAAAATATATTGAAGGGAACATGTCACCAAAATATAATACTTCCCTTGTTGGCATAATGGGTCAGCAGTTAGTTCATCATGAAAGACAGTGTGACCTTTTGGGAAAAGAGTTGGATTTAACCATTTGTAACGAATGGAAGGGTACGTCTGAGCTGACCGTAAAAGCAAAAGCATGAGATCTTGTGAAACTATAAACAAATTAATTGTACATTGGGTGGTACAATACTAATTTTAAAAATAGTTCAGGAGTTCAAACAGACAATAAGTTGTATTAGCAAAGTGGTAAACTTCCCTTACAGCAAATGCTTTCTAAAAACCTGAATCTCCTCACTTTGCAAGAGCAGTGCCGGAACATGCAAAACAATACAGCAGAGCAGAAAACAATGACAGATGAGACAGGACTCACCAAGGGACAGGTTGCAGAGCTACTCAGATCTAACCCTGGGTCAAGAGGTGCGTCACTTTTTCTCTTTAAGTCTTATTTTCCTCATCTGACAAAGGGAGATATTAATCTCACAGGGTCATCATAGGAATTAGACATAACGGACTGTGTCTCACATATTCCAAATCATGGATGGCTTTCCCATTTTAACAAATTAGAAGTGAGGATATGTCTTACAATTGAAAGTGACTTAGATTCAATAAGATGCATATATAGAATTCCTGGCACTTGGAGGTACTCACTAGCTATAAATTACCTTGATTAGCTTTGTGTTAACCCTGTGCATCCTCGATTTCAGTAATCTCATGCACTTCCAATGGATCACCTACATGATGAAGATATTCAAATTTATCAACGTCAGACTCCACTCCTAACCTGAATTTGACCATAGAACATAAGTGTTCCCAGCCAGGTGACCAACGGGAATGTGCTTAATCCTCCTGCATGCTGGTTATCTAATATGTAAAGTGATGAGAACACCTTCTCCATAAGGTCCTTGAAATGATGATATGAGACGAGTTATGTGGTAACATACCTAGCAGAGTGCTGAAAAATGAGTGGGAAAGTAGGGGGGGAAATGTGTGCTCTTTGGAAACCAACAGGCTCACCTTCAAAACCAAGCAGTCCATCCATTCAATAGATTAGTAAATTTGGTTGTTATTTACTTTCTCTTTCTGAACCTCTCAGTTTTATTTCCTCATTTGTAGAATGTGAATGCTAATAAAATCAACACAAATTCATTTATTTTTTCACAAATTCATTTGTGAAATGTATTAATTAAAATATGCATTATATATATTAGATTTAGTCCCTTATTTTAAATGTATATATGCTTATGTGAAATATGTATTACATGTTACATACAGCATATTTCATGTCATATAGTATGTTATATATCATATACATATACATATACCATATATAATGTGTGTGTGTGGGTGTGTGTGTGTGTGGGTGTGTTATTGAGCACCTGTCACACCCCAGGGATTCTTCTAGGCCTTGGAGATTTAGATATAATGTATGTCAAGTTCTTGGTTTATAACCATCCTGTGCCTGCCTCCCTCTGCCTTCATTTCCTCATCAGTGAAGAGAACAATATTACCTACATCAAAGGATTGTTCTAATGAGCTAATATGTGTAAGTGCTTAGAAGAGTGGCCAGCAGAGAATACGGTTTAGCAATTATCATTATTATTAATTCTCATGCTGCATTATGTAATGGTTAGGGCTCTGGAAAACAATTGGTTGGTTAAAATTTCAGGTCGACCATATACCAGCTGTGTGACTTTGGATTATTACTTAACCTCTCTGGGCTTCTGCTTTATTACCCATAAAATAGAGATAATAATACCACGTTATGGTGGTTATGAAGATTAAATATTGTATTTGTGTAGCATTTAGTGCCTGGCATATAATAAGCTCTATATAGGTATTTGTCAACTCATATTAATAAATAAAATTGTATGAAGTTCTGAAAAATGTATCCACTGTGATGAAAATTAGATCAGCTATTTTCTACGATCGGTGATGGGAGTGGATTTATTGCAAAGAGGAAGAAAGGAAATCTTTATCATGATTGGGATGGTGGTTACATGGGTATTTGTTAAAACTCATCAAATTGTATACTTATAAATGGGTGCATTTCATTACTTATGTATTCTACTTCAATAAAGTTGTAAAAAATTGACCAAAAATGCAACATAGGTTAAAATTGGAACAGATCAGGGAAAAAAAGAACACGGTGTTATATAAGATCTATAAGGTGGCCATATTTTGGATGAGGTCATCCAGTGTGTGGTTAAGAGCAATGACTCTGAAATCTGATGGACCAGAGTATAGACTAGTAAGTAAGCCGATTACTTACTAGTAAGTAAGTCGATAAGTAAGACGATACTTATTAGGTATGTGATAAAAGAATAAACATTGCTCCTATGTAATAGATGAGACAAGTGAAAAATTGCCCTTGGGCTTATCACATCAGTTGTCTGAACACTATTCTCCTTTGTGAGTTATGGGATTGGAGTCCTTCCTGAGGCCCTTCGCTTCTAAAATTCTTTAGGCCTCTGACTTAGAAATACCGTGATAATTAGTCAAAGATAGAACTAGAAATACTTTCTTTTCTTCCCTTCCTCTCTTTCCCTCCTTTCTAAAACCTTTAATCTTCAGGGTCAGTACAAATTGGAGGCTATTTACATGAAGAGAAGGAGGAGTAGTTTTTCTTTGAATCATCACTTGGAGAACCTATAGAGTTAAAGCTTTATTTGTAAATTGGTATTTTTTAAGTTATTTCTAAAAACTGCTATTGTCTGTGAATATGATGTCTGATTCACTGAGGTTTAATTTGCTTTGGGGGTCTTAAAAAAATAAACTGCACAGCAGTACCATTAGATTCTTCAAATTCCATTTGATGTAGCACTCATTATCAAAAGGTTAATGCCAGAAATAAAGCTAGCCTCACATGCCATTACTACATGTTTGAGTGATGGGAGGTGAGCTGGTGCTTATACCAAAGACAACTTATTTCTGTTTGAAAAATGTCAGAAGCACACTGCTCAAATAATTAGAAGCTATTTAATAACAGCTTTTTTGGCCATCACACATTTAATTTATATTTACACACACAAAAGTAAGATTTTTGAAAATCTGTGTATGGTGTATATAATGAAGTTGATTTTTTTTTAAATGCATATAGTTGCTTTCTGCTACTTTTTGCACAATGGCTTTTGTTCACCCTTATTTGCAGATTAGCTCTTTAGAATTGTGTAATACAGGTTTTTGCACAGATATTTAAGACAATTATGAAAAATATGTCCCTTGGTATGTCATTATAACTATGTCTTACTACTGTGCAATATAAATGAGAAATTTTAGGAGAGTCTAGCTTTGTACATAAGACCATAAATACATAGTAAGCGCTCTTTTTTTTCCGTAATAGTTCCAATTACTTCATTAATATTTGTTTAGATGCAGCAAGCAGAGAATATACTTTGTAACATCTGTTTGTTGAACGGGTTTTCACTGAATCACAATTGGCCGCTAATAGCTACAACAAAGAAAATTATGAGAAGATTGTTTCTAAAGCACAAATGCTTTTTGGCTGTTGTTTTCCAACGGCGAATATGCTTTTAGGAAAAAAAAGGAATAAACATTAAAGAGAGAAGCACTGTAGTCTCCCTGGCTGTGTATGTTACATATTCTGTGAATGGGGGCATCATTTTGTTACTGGATAACTACACAACTGCTTACGTGATCGATAAAGAACATTATCTTAAATCATAGCATGAATTCCCAATATCATACATAAAATCAATAAAACACACAAAGAACAGGACTGAAATTTTCCACTAAAACATTGCCTGCTGCTTTGGAAAATAATATTTAGTAGGTTGGATTTTTTGTTGTTGTTTTACTAATTATGAGCTCAGTGGCAGTTTATTCTGCAGTAAATCTGCTGGTGTGAGATTAAACCTGTTATTGAACAGAGTTTTGAATCTACTGCAAGGCACTCATCACTGCTGGAGAGTGAACATTGCTGTTATCTCATTTAAAAGTTGGCCAGCAAAGCAGCCCATTTGTTTAAAATGCAATTAAGCTGGTGTCTTGAAGAGAAATTAGCAAGGAGTACTTCATTTTGGAGGCATAAGAGGTCTGTTCGTAGACACATTAATCCTGCGATTTGGGACATCATTGCAATTTGGGACTCTGTTCCGAATGGCTGTTCGGAACACACAAGCACAAAAAGGGAAAGCTGGGTGGGGAGAAGGGTCAGCTCTGCTCTTGATCAAAAGGAATCACGTACAAGTGTTCACATCCTAAACCCCCAGCCCAGCCTTACATTTTCTGTGCGCCAGTTGAAGAAATTAGGAAAGCAAGTCTAATGAATGTTGCTGCTGAACTGAATGAAAAAGGTCAGCCATTTTTCACATAAATGTATGTATGATAAACCTGTTTTTAGAAGAGATATATAGTAATTTCACTGCTGGATAATTGTTTTAAAAATGCTTAGTTTTGAGTCTGTTTTAATTTCACGTTGCAATGGTTACTACAAAACAATGGATGAATATTTGTCATGAAATTTCCCAGAGAATCAGTTACATGAAGCAGAAAACTTTTTTTTCGAACCAGTACACTTTCAGATTTCTTTTGTGAATGTTATTTCTAATTCTAGAAAAAAAATAATGTTTTTGATGCTATTACCAAATATAGCATTTTGCAAAAACAAAGATTTTAGTTTGCAAAAAGCAAACACAATGTTTGCTCATAATGTTTTACTTATTTCTTCAGGTAGTAACAGTAATAAACTATAGCATGAGATTAGAAAATAAAGCAGAGATTTGAGGTAATTACTTAAATGACTCAAGCAAAAAACCAATCTAAATTATGGTAGTCGTTCACAGTAATAACAGATTTTTGTGGTGTCTGTAATATCAGGTGTTTATTATCCTTGTTTCTGTATGACTTTTCCTAGAATGACTGGCAAGTAGGATATTTGTGTGCTATAAAAATTAAACGGGTGCCTAGTCTCCCAGCCACCCATCTTTATTTTGGTCCATATTCCCAAAGGTAGTGGGAATAAGCAGCTCATTTTAATGTTTCAATCAATCCTGTGCGCTGCAGTAGCATATGCAGTGAAATTTCAGCTTTGCGAAGCTCTTCGTTGACTCAGAGAGAGAGAGAGAGAGGAGAGAGAGAGAGAGAGTTGCAGATTAACTCTGTAAGAGCCAGTGTTGTTTTTAAAATCAATTTTGCCACATACCATTCGAAAATACATCTTGAACTTCCCCATTACCTTCAACAGAATTCACCAACTCACTTTCACCGCTGCTTGGAAATCAGGACGGTCGTTATAAATAACAGTTGTAGGTAGGGCTGCACTGAAACCCAGCAGAAACAGCTTGTGTTATTGGGGCGCTAGGTTGAAGTGCCTCAGGCAATTTTAATAAAACCCTATTCAAGATGCCGACGTCGTAACAGCCTCTGCAATATTTTATTCAAATTATCGGCTAACCTGTCTAAGCTCCTTGAAGGCAGGAGTGGGCTGTGTTCGTCTTTGTCAGCCTAGCACTAACCACATCTCCTGGATCATTTCGAACATAATAAATAACTGATTTTTTTTCTGACTTTAAAAACGTGGGTTGCTGTTTATTTTTCGTTTCCAATTCTAATTAATGACAACCATCATCTCTGATCTTCTCCAAAGTCTTTGCTATTTTATTTCCTCCTTTGTTGTTATTATTTTGATTGTTGCTGTCTTTTGACCTCATCCAAAATGCCAACCTTTCGGGGCATCACCAGCCTCTGGAAGACTTCTTGTTCACCCTGCTGCCCACAAGCAAATAGGAAATCATCTCTTTTCTCTTCTCAGCTTGCACCTTGTTGGGATAGAAACCGGAGTTGTGCTTCTCATGAGAGTTTTTCTTTCTTAATTTAAGCTACATTTAACTCTCAATCAAGCCTAAACTTTCTGCAATATTTGAAATGCATTTTTTTTATTTCTTAATTTTTATTTCTTTGTGTGTTTGGACTTGTTCTTCTTTTCTGGGTTTTTTTTTTTATTTTATATTTTTTAACAGCTATTAAGTTAATAGCCAGGAGAATTTATGTCTTGTAAATATCCTTTCCTTATTTTTTGCATATTTTCTATTAGGACCTTCATGTTTTTCTTAATTGTTCATGACGTTTATGTATTAAGAATTTAAAATTAAGGATATAAACTCTGCATGTCATAGTTTTTGAAAATATTTTGTTCAGTTGTTTTTATTCCCATTTAATTCAGTTTGGATTTAGGAATTCAAGTTTCAAGTTCTGATATAGTTATATCTATATATCTTTCCCTTTGCTATTTCCTTGCACATTAAGAAATCAGAAAAAATATTCTCAAATACTACCTTCTAGTTCTTCATGGTTGGAATTTTTATATTAACTCTTTGTTCCACTTGGAACATATTTTCATAAATGGCTTGAGAAGCTGAATGGATTTTTATCCACATAACCAACCAATTGCCCCAACTCTGTTTTTTGAATAATCTTCTCCTCTCCCCACAGATTTGTTATGCCTCCTTTATGGTCTGTTACTGGGCTACTTGCCAGTCACCTAGGAACCATATTTTTAAAAAGATGGGATTGTGATTATGAGATGCAGAAAAAATAAAAATGCACGTGCCTAAGCCCTAGAATATCTAGAGTTTTCCGTGAGATACTGCCCTGCCTCAAACATTCCATATAGCTTTCTGCATGGTTTTATCAGCCTCTCCTCAGCTGCATGCTTCATACAACAAAGCTCTGCTACTCTGTGCAATAATGCTTCATTAGGAGAGAAGGTTAGTGAACAATCAAGAAATGGGAAGTATGTTGAAAAAAAATCTATAAGTAACAAGGCAGGTGGCTAGCCCATACTTACACTTCGGGAATGTTTGTTATCAAAAATATAATTGCTTGCATTCCACAAAGAGGGAAAATATATCTGCAATACATTTATCTGACAAAGACTCGTATCTACAAATCAATGAGATAAAAATAGACAACTTAGTAGAAAAATGGGAAAAGATTTGAATGTACACTTCAATAAAGAAGATATACAAGTGGCTAATGAGTATATGACAAGGCTCTCAATCTCACTAGTCATTAGAGAAATGCATATTAAGACATCAACGAGATACACTATCTCCATCAGAATGGCTAAAAATAAAATGAATACCAAGTATATTTTTGGTGAGGATATTAAGAAACTGCAACTCTTGTATCCAGCTGGGGAATGGAAATTAGTATAACCACTTAGATAACTGTATGGTAATATCTACTAAAGCTGAACAGAAGCATATCCTATGACCCAGAAATTATACTACTAGGTATACATCCACAATAAATGTATTTTCATGATCTCCAAAAGACAGGTACTAGAATATTCACAGCTCCTCATAATAGCCTCACACTGGAAACAGCCCAAATGTCCATCAGCAGTGGAATGATAAATATATGACAATATATTCAGAGAACAGGATATTATATAGCAATGTTTCTGAAAACTAGTGTGTATCAGAATCATATGGAGGGTTTGTTAAAATACAGAGGGCTGTGCTGCACCCAGTTTTCGGTTCAGGAGGTGAAGGCTCAAGAATTTGCTTAGACGGGTGCCTGGGTGGCTCAGTAGGTTAAGCATCCGACCTTGGCTCAGGTCATGATCTTGAAGTTTGTGGGTTCGAGCCCCATGTCAGGCTCTCTGCTGACAGCTCAGAGCCCGGAGCCTGCTTCAGATTCTGGGTCTCCCCCTCTCTCTCTGCCCCTATCCCACTTGCCCTCAGTCTCTCTCTCCCTCAAAAATAAATAAACCTTAAAAAACAGAAAAGAATTTTTGCTCAGAAATTTGCATTTCTAACAAGTTCCTATGATGCTGATACTAACGATCTGGGGGCACATTTAGAGAATCACTGTGACCAGTAATGAGAATGAGCCCTCTACAGCTACCACAACAATATGTATGGGTCTCACAAATTTGGTGTTAAACACCGGGAGTCAGGGAAAAACAGGCAAAACAAATGGTGTTACAAGTGAGGACAGTGGTTACCTTTGGAGGGGTCAGAGGATGGGTGTTGATGTTTTTCTTGTTCTAGATGCTTAATAAATAGACAAATAGATCTCCACACACCTCTACGTGTGTATGTCTACAGGTCAATAAAAACCATAATTGGAATATAAAAATCCAAATACAACACACCTATCTTCCAGATTAAGTCAAACAATCATGATGTTGATGAATTCTAGCCCAGAGTATGTGCCCATGTAATTAAATGTCAGATATTTAAATCTCAACCAAGGATTGTCAACTATTAAAGAAAATGTACCAAGCACTGCCCCAGAGCCTGCCTGCTTCCGGTCCTAGTCTGCTTTGGTGCAAAGCTTCCTGAGGGTCCCTTACCTAGGGGCTCCCTGAAGAGGTGCAGTCTCCACTCTCTGACTCTCAAGTAGCTTACCTCCTGGTTTTCTGGGCCACTGTCAGCCAGTGTCTTTAGCAGCTTTTAAAAGGGAAGGAGGGGGGCGCATGGGTGGCGCAGTCGGTTAAGCGTCCGACTTCAGCCAGGTCACGATCTCGCGGTCCGTGAGTTCGAGCCCCGCGTCGGGCTCTGGTCTGATGACTCGGAGCCTGGAGCCTGTTTCCGATTCTGTGTCTCCCTCTCTCTCTGCCCCTCCCCCGTTCATGCTCTGTCTCTCTCTGTCCCAAAAATAAATAAACGTTGGGAAAAAAAAAATTAAAAAAAAAAAAAATAAAAGGGAAGGAGGAACTGAGAGAAGGAAAGAACGAAGCAAGTAAATGAAGAGAAAAAAAAGGAAATATTCCAGGAGTGAGGAGAAAGAAAAATGCCTTCCAGCTGAGGCAGGAAGACAGAGAGAGACCCTTCATAAGGAATAAGCGAACACAGAGCTCAAGCTTGAGAAGACAGAAGGGACATTTTATTGCTCACGATGCTTTTTTCTTCGCGGGTATGCCTTCATATCGCCCCAAACAAGACTCTGAAGACGGTAAAAAGGCTCCTAGGAGTTTATTACCCTTTATACTTTGCTGCTGCTATTGTTTTCCTCTCAGGGTCATTCCTCCTCAAAGCCAGGTTAACAAGACAAAAGTAGATCTTTTACAAGGTTAAAGTTGCTTTCACTGGAAAAAAGAAAACCTTCCATAAAGACCCTAAATTCTCTCCATCCACTTTCCCCCGGTGCTCCGTGTTTTTCACTGGCCTGAAGGTTAACCGCCCCCAGCTCCTGAGAGCTCACGTCATTTCCCCTCACCCTCAGCCTCAGATGTGCCCCTTTCATTTGTTTTTTTTCCCAAAGATGGCTTTATCAGACATGGCAGGTACAATAGGCTGACTTATCTAGATGTTGGTATGTTAATGTTTTATCCTAAAACATTGGGATAAAGTTAAAAATATAAGGAGAAAATGGGGGGGGGCAGAGTATGTACTATGGCTGCCTCCCTTTTCTGTTCATTTTTTTTGGCATTTATGTGTAAGCTAGTGGTGGTGTTTATAAGCATTTTATGCAGGGACATTGGCTCTATCACTACCAAAATGTGCTGTTCTCTTAACTACTAAGGGGAGGGCGTAGAGGAAAAGCATAGAGGAAATACTCATTGCAGGTGTGTATTTTACATGCCAATGCTTGGAAATCCAGAGACCAGCCCTACCAATAACAGGTGTAAAACTATGAATGCAGAGCTATAAATTATTCAGCAAACCTATCTGCAGTGTTGTACTATGGGGGCGTAGCGGGTGTGTGGGGGTAGGCAAAGTTCAAAAAAATAAGTAAATGAAAGCCAAGATCTCTTCCCTTAATCTGTGTACTGCAGAACAGCAAGCAATTAAGAAAACAAAAGAACAAGAGTCCCAAGATTAAGGGAGAAGAAATAGAAATATATGAGAGATAAAAGTGTATCTATATTGAAAAAGGCACTCAACTCAAAAAGCTTGAGATCCCAAAGCTGCTGACTGGTTCAAATCAGCTTTGTTTAAAAATGACATTCTCCTATCTGTGAAGTAATCTCTGAAAACCTCTTCTGTGATCTGTCTTTGTATTTTTCAGAGCCATTTCTTTCATATTTTTTCCTCTAATTCTTCAAGTATATTGCAAAAATTTTCAGAACTAGGGCATATTCTCTATCACTTATTTATTGTTAGAATCTTACTTCATCCGCCTCCTTCCCCCAAAGAAAACAATTATATGGATTATAAAGAGATGTGTAGAAAACTAAAACAAAAATTGCTAAGCAAGAATAATGGGGCAGAGGAAAATTAAGAGAAGGAAAGTAATAAAGAGTCAGGGGTAAAGTTAGTGACTGAAATGCCATCCAGTGTTAGACTTAGGGAAAAGTGGGCTGAAAATTTGGACAGTGCTTCCTAAGAGTCTGTTCAAAATGGGAAATGCAATCTGCCCATCACACGTCAGCTGTGTGTTCTTTTCAAAACACGAGTTTAGTCATGTCAAACTTTTTCAACATGCTTAAAATTTTCAATGACTTCCCGGGGCACCTGGGTGGCTTAGTTGGTTGGGCATTGGACTTTGGCTCCGGTCATGGTCTCAGGGTTCATGAGTTCGAGCCCCACATTGGGCTCTGTGCTGACAGCTCAGAGCCTGGATCCTGCTTCGGATTCTGTCTCCCTCACTCTCTGTCCCTCCCCTGTTTGCACTCTGTATCTCTCTCTCTCAAAAATAAAACATTAATTTTTTTTAAATTTTTCAATGACTTTCCATCTCCACTTGTATTTCTTCTGTGACCTCACAAAGGGGTCAAGTCCCTTATACTATTAGCCCTCACAATACAGTGCTACTCTTCAAAGCACACATCATAGCTCCATCTCAACAGTTTTTAATAGGCTAGTAGAGTTTATGCATCTCTCACTTATTAAACTCTAAGTTCCATGAGATTAGGAACTGTGTCTCCTTGTGTTCATCAGCGTGTGCCTCATATCTGTCACAGTGTCTGGCATGCAGTAAAAGTTCAGTTAGCGTTTGTTTAAAAAAAAAAGAGCAAGGGAGAGGCAAGCTTTTTTTCATACTGAAAGCTGATAAAAATGTCCTTTTATAGATTCTCATAAAAGAAAGTGTGTGGTATGGGAAACACTGCCCTCAACAACCTCATTAAAAGTAAGTGTAGGATGAGAATATTTACTCGTAAACATTCTTCAATGCCAAACCACATGATACCAAGTCATAGTTTCATATAGCAGTTCAATAACAATCCAAAATGATGCAAGGATGAAATTAGAACAGATTAAAAAAAGGCTTCATATTCCTCAGCTCATTCATCACAGATACCTTTTACAACCAGCCATAAATCTAGAGCATCAGGAAGAACAAATACTTGGGGGCACCTGGGGGGCTCGGTTGAGCGTCCAACTTCAGCTCAGGTCATGATCTCGTGGCTCATGAGTTCAAGCCCTACATTGGGCTCACTGCTGTCAGCCTGTCAGTGCAGAGCCTGCTTCAGAACCTCTGTCCCCGTCTCTCTGCCCCTCCTCCACTTGCACTTTCTCAAAAATAAATACATATTAAAAAAAAAAAAAAAGAACAAATACTTGGGAATGTAGATATTTTTAAATTAACCGACAGCAGAGCCATACCTATAAGAATCAGTCCAGCTGAGGTAAGCTCGACATTTGCTTTTGAAAACTTAGGAGCCCAACCAAGACAGGCTGAATAGTTATAAAACTTGATATATATATACATATATACTATATACTATATACTATATATACTATACTATATACTATATACTATAGTATATACTAGTATATACTATATATATAGTATATATATACTATATACTATATACTGAGACCATCCAACTATATTTATATATACATATATATATATATGTTTATACTATATACTATACTATATCCTATATACTATATACTAGTATATACTAGTATATACTATATATATATTGAATATATGAATATATGAATATATGAATATATATATGAATATATATATAATATATATATATAATATATATAGTATATATATATAGTATATATATATAGTATAGTATATATATAGTATATACTATATACTATACTATACTATGTATAGTATACATATAGTATAGTATATATATATATATATATAGTATAGTATATATATAGTATATAGATATAATAGTACTACATATATACTATATAGTATATAGTATAGTATAATATATAGTATAT
>NW_024412388.1:70138989-70330441 GCF_014898765.1 Herpailurus yagouaroundi
TATATATATATATATATATATATATATATTTAGTTAGTGGTAGGTATTTGCCATGTGATCATTGCATGATTAAAATTCTCCTCACTCCTCCAATGATCTTTTCTTTATCAACCTCTTCTTGAGGGAAACTATAGTTCTTGAATAAACTTAAGAGATTTTCTTGGTTTCTGTGAAAAGGTCTTTGCACATTCATTTCTAAAAATAATGTCAGTTAAAATGCTTCAAGATTTATTTCCTGAGAATTAAAAGGCATAAGCTTTCATCAGTCTTCCATGGTGATACAGATCTAAAACCACTGGCAATCAACAAAACTAAGTATAAAAATAAATTTATGAGATTAGATATGAATCAGAAGAGTTGATGTTGGAATGAATATAAAGAGTTGCCAAAAAAGCTTTCTCTCAACTGGAAATGAAAACATTGAGAGTCTTGGGGCAACTGGGTGGCTCCGTCAGTTAAGCATCTAACTTTGGCTCAGGTCATGATCTCACAGTTCATGGGTTCGAGCCCCGTGTCAGGCTGTGTGCTGACAGCTCGGAGCCTGGAGCTTGCTTTGAATTGTGTCTCCCTCCCTCTCTCTCCCTCTCTCTCTCTCTCTCCACCTCCCCTGCTCGTGCTCTGTCTCTCTCTCTCTCAAAAATAAATAAACAAACAAAATTACAAAAAGAAAACTTTGAGGGTCTTCCACGGACCACGGATGCTGAGCAAACTAAAATCTTCAGGAAATATATGGGAGGTAAAACAGTTTCTATTTTTTCAATTAGCTGGAAGTAGAGAAGGAAGGGTAGCAAAGTCACAGAGCAAGACTCATTTTACTGTTATATTAATGATAGGTGGTGAATTATGGAGGTAATAATTTGTATTTGTTTTTCTGATTTATATTGTTCCTCTTTCAAAGAATGTTAGCATATGGAGGACAAAAGAGTGTGGAGGTGAGAGGTGGGGCCAGGACTATCCTGCAAATTTGATTACTCTCTAAGAAAGAACACATGGAAGTGTATACACAATAAGAATTTCCTGATTATGGCAATGGGGAAATGTTTAGGCTTTGACACGGCATTTCTGCTAGCCTAGTGTTTAAGAAAGGCAAGCCCAAGTTCTGAGCCCTTGATCCTGGCTGAATCCTTACCTGACATGGGCTGCAATGCCCACCAGGTTTCAGGCAAGTCACTGTGAACACTGTAGATGTCAATGGAGGACGTGGGGAGTGTCTGCTCGCATGTCATCCATACCCTTCACACAGTTTACCAGGTTTAGTAGAAAACTGAAATGAATGGTATTTTACACAATTCCAGTCACTATTACACTTGTCTTTGAAGCCATACCAGATATCGTGGTCTGGCTACTGCAGGGGGATCTAGACTCAGAGGCACTCACATGAACTTCCAGATTTTTAGCTTCTGAGAATCTCAATCCGACACTTGGAAGACTATTAATTCTCTGAAAATAAAGACTACAATTTGCTAATTTCTGAGAGTGTCTGTGACTAGAAATTTTCTCAAACTGCAGCGGCAAACTAGCAGGATAGCAGGTGCAAGGGTGGCAGCATCGAACACTAAAGGCTGAAGCTCTGGTTGCTGAGCTGAGGTGTCCTCATGACTGAGTGTGGCACTGAGAAAGTGGGTGCCACTATTGGTGTCATCTCCGTTCAAACTGCCCGTGGGGGCACAGGGAGGGAGCCATGCACCATGTGACCAGGCTGAAATGATAAATTCTCCATTCTTTGACAGCACCATGATTCTGGGAATTTTGTACAATCCTGTGAAGGGAGCAGGAAATCCTAGCATGAGTGATTTTAGGATTCTCAAGAATACTGATAACTCAGATTTTTCTTGTCCTCCAGTGTTGCAGATATCTGCCTCACAAGGGAAGCCCCAGGGATCCAAGGCATTTTTTGAGACTGGAAAAATGCAGCCCAAGTGTTTTCTTAGCAGGGCAATTAGAGCTAGAATTAGTCTGGTTTATGACAATATCAGAAGAGAGTTAGATGATGCATCCAGGCCAAATGACAGCACATTAGGTGAAACAAAGAAAAGAAAAATCGAAATGAAATTTAGCAGTAATTAATACAGTAGTTTAATTATACTATGGTGTTTCTATTTTCAACTATTTATTAAACTGAGGTTACAACTAGAATATACAGTTCTTCCTCAATTTACAAAGAGGTTATGTCCCAATAAACCCATCATAAGTTGAAAACACTTTGAGTGGAAAATGCATGTAATACGCCTACCCTTCCGAACATCACAGCTTAGCCTAGCCTACCTCAAATGTGCTCAGAACACTTAACATTAACCTGCAATGGGGCAACATCATCTCACACAAAGACTATTTTATCATCAAGTCTCAAATACCTCATGTAATTTGTTGAATGCTGTACTGAAAATAGCAAACAGAAAAACTGTATGGGCACAGAATGGTCATCAGGTATCCCATGTTCAGGCACACGGTTGGCAGGGACCTGCATGCAACTGGCTGCTACCGCCCAGAAAGACAGCATCACACCACATATCGCTAGCTTGGGAAGAGATCAAAATGTAAAATTCGAAGTATGATTTCTACTGAGTGCATATCGCTGTCGCACCTTAAGGTAAAAAAATCTCAAGTCAAACCATCGTTAAGTCAGGGACCATCTGTACGTTATGACATTTTAATAAAGTATAACTCCCTGACTTAAAAATCTTTCATTATTTCCCATTACTTTAGGATAAAGAAAAAGAGCTTCCTTCCTAAGTGGTCTCCTTGCCATGTCCCTTCCCTGCCCTCCACCCCCTACCATCTCGTTCAGCACAAAAGCCAGAATGAACTGTTTCAATGGGAATTAAATCAGGGCACTCCTCTGCTCAGAACCTGCTAAAAGTTTCTTATTTCTTTTTAAAGAGTCTTAATAGTGGCCTAGGAGGTTCTACAAAATTGAACCCCCCACACACACTCTCTCTGATCTCGTCTCCTACTACTCCCCTCTTAATTACTTGGATTGTACTGGCCACCTTGCTGTTCTTTGAGCATTGCAATTATGATCTCACCCCTGGGCCTTTGCATTTGCTCTACCCTTTGCCTGATTTGCCTATAGGTATCCCCCTGATTTTCTTTCTCAAATTTACTTGGGTCTCTGCTCAAAACCACCTTGTAAGTAAGGTTATGTCTTAGTATGCTATATATATGGTAACTGGACTTCAACCTGCTTTCCTTGTCCATTTCATTATTCTCCAGAATATTAAGAATAGTAACCTCTGACATACAAGAAAAATACTTATTGTCTGCCCCCTTCCCAAGGATATTGTTCCCTGTTGAATGGAGAATACGTGGAACAATTAGTTGCAGGTTTATTAGCAGACCTTCAATTGGTATTTGCTAAAAGAATAAATAAAATTCACAATAGAAGCTACCATGTTGTGCAGGCACAGATTACTGTCTAAACCTTTATTCTCACCTCACAGTTCTCAATTTCAGCTATTCTGACTTCCTTCAAGTTCTTGAAACACACCATTCTCTTTTTGATCTCAAGATTTCTGTCCATACTTTTCTCTATGCTTGGATGCCCTTCCTCAGTTCCCTTCCCTGGCTGGTCCTTACTTATCCCTTCGAGCTGAGCCTAAATGTCACTTTGTCAGAGAATCTTTTCCTAATAAGCCCCATGTTATTCAATAAAACGTCTTATTTGTGTTCTTCATGAACTCGGTTTCCATCAATGGATTATCTTGAGAATTCTCATCTTTAAAAAAATTTTTTTTACATTTATTATTTTTGAGAGACAGAGAGAAACAGAACACTAGTCAGGGAGGGTTAGAGAGAGAGAGGGAGACACAGAATCTGAAGTAAGCTCCAGGCTCTGAGCTGTCAGCACAGAGCCCGACGCAGGGCTTGAACTCACAGACAGTGAGATCATGACCTGAGCCGAAGTCAGATGCTTAACTGACTGAGCCACCCAGGCGTCCTGGAATTTTCATCTTATGCTTATATTTTCTACTTAACCACACATTCTGTAAAGGTTTGCCTTATTCATCAATGTATCTTCAAAAACTAGAAAATGGTTGGCACATGGGCATTTGGAAAAAAAATTAAATGAATAACTGAAGGGAGTGTATTTGACAGAAAAGAATTTAAAATAAGCCAGTTCCTGCTTTATAGCCTAATCACTCAGACTTGGGTAAAGTGGAGTTAGCTTTTCCTTCTACTCTTTAACTGTGGGAATGACCAGTGTTATCATTCTGTGCATCACTGGGAACCAGCTTCCTAAATGAAAATATACACATTTCATAGGAAAAGACTCAATTTTATAAACAACAGAGTCAGATTCATATTGTAGGGAAATGTGGGCATCATTTCAGTGTTTAGAGCCTCTTAGCCATATGTACAGAAACTAGGAATTATTGCAGTTAAAATGGAAGAAAACATTCACGTGGGTGGAATATCAGCAAACAGTCTGTGGGATGCTGTGGCTGACCCCAAGGACTCCCCACTAGGTAGAATCACCTTTGAGAATTCACCATGGTCCTTGGTCTCATAGGTATGAAAAGAGGATTCATAAGTAAACACAAAAAGACTCTTAGAGACAAGCTTATCTAGCTAGATTAACATGAAGCTGATAGGTGAATGACAAAGCCAAGTAACTAATTTACAGACAGGGAATATTACTTTCTGGGGACTAAGGTGCTGCTTAGTTCTTAGAAGTTCTTGAACAGGATTTTTTCCAGGTGAGATGAAGTGTTAAATCAAAGGACTGCTCAGTAATCGGAGAACAAGAATAGGGTGTGGTCAAAGGTCTTGAGGATGGATCATCCGGAAATTACGAGGTGTCTGGTCTCTGTTCTTGCATCCTGAATTGTGCAGGCACTTGTACCCTTGGAAGCCAACTTGCTATATGGCTGCTCCCTTTAGATGATGCATGCTGACTGCAGATGTGACAATTTCACTAATTAAGTGATATTCTAGTATGTTCCCATGGAACTAGAAAACATTTTGCTAAGTGTTGTTTTCGAGCCATTTAATTCTCACAGGACAACCTTATTTCCCTTTCCTCTAAGTACTCAGGGAGGCCTCATTGCTCCATCCTAAAGGCTTGGGACTACATGGAAATAAATTACTCTTACCCCCTCCTAAGGCAATGAAAGTGTGCATAACTCACTAGATACTACAAGGATATTTCTGAACATTTCTGTTCTATATTAACAGTTTCCTACTCTAATGGGGAAAATTGCTCAGAAGCCTCTGTGTTCATTCTGAATAATGGCTGGAAGAGAACCCAGGTTATAGTCAGGAAGGCTGAGATATGGATTAGAGCAAGCATGTGTGTCAAACCTCTGCACTCACATTCAGCTTCTCCCACAAAAACAGATTCATTCGATTGTTTCCTTGAAATGGGAAGAGATTAGGTGGTAAAGCATGAGTGTGTGTGTGTGTGTGTGTGTGTGTGTGTGTGTGTGTGTGTGTGTATGGGTGCATGTGCACATACATGTGTGTATGTACCATGTGATCACTTCTCTTCTCTTGTGACCTGTGGGTCACAAGGCACTGCCTCCCTCCACATTGTCATGCTGTCATTTCGGATGCAAAGAAACCCCTGGTTCCACAGTATTGACCTTCCTAGCTGAGGATGACTAGTAAGAAATGTTAAGGCCTCTTTCAGTGGGTGGAAAAGAGGGAGTCCCTGCTCTGACATTGGATTTGGCCAAGGAAACAGCCTTCCTATACCTCCTGGTTTAGCTCTAGGCTATTCCTCTTTCAGAGGAATGCTATCACAAATGGTCCGAGAAACACCACACAGAGGCTCTGTCTCTGCCCTTGCAAAGGGACAGTGGCTGACCAGGGCATTTTAAAGCCTTTATGTGGTACCTCCTGAGTCAGACTGAATAGCTCTCAGCTGAAATTGCCAATGGATAAAAGCTCTCTTTAGAAATGGCCCTTTGATGAAAAGTTTTGGAATTCTTAGTATTATAACCCTTCAGCCAAATCCCATTATGTTCTATTTCTTCCTTTGAACTACAGGGAACTACAGAGGTAAAGCCCTTCTAGAGAGAAGGGAGGGGAAGTTTGCTGTGAAGGGGAGAGAAATGACTTAGTGTTCTATCTTTGCAAAAAAAAAGTTTAGTTTTTTAACAGAGGTGTCTATGAAATGAAAGCAGCCCTTAGGGGGAAAATTCAGATGCCATGGTGATTGGGAACTTGGCTATGATGGTAGCCTCTCCAAGAAACAGGTGTGGAAGACCCTATGGTCACACGCCATTAAAGCTCAGGCCAAGCTCGGAGTGATAAGATCAGGCAATCAGCAATTAGACGGTGTTGGAGATGTCTCTCATTGCTCCTCTCAAAATAACCCTTATTAATTTTCCCAGTTGTGACTATAGGCAAGGCAGTCACTAATCGGGTAATTGTCACATCACTGCAAGGAAATTCACTACCAATGTCAACAGATGCCAGAAGAAGGAAATGGGGGCATGGAGAGGTTAAGTGAATTGCCCAAATTCACTTAAGCCAGTAACCAGAGCAGAGGGTGAACACTCTTAGCATATGATTCCTTGTCTGGGATGAACCCTGGGAATGGGTAGTCGCTTTAATTTAAATTTTTAGTTTGAGTGATTTTTTGGTCACATTTGTTATCCAGTTTTTCTCCATTTTCCAGATGAGTAAGACTCTTACAGAGGCTTGTATAATTATCTTCGGAGCAGGTGCATTTCCAGTCATCATATTCAGAACAAGGCACATTTTAGAAATTACTGCTGGAAAGTACTAGTATTGCAAAAAAAAATGCAGAGATACGGCTTCAGTAGTAATTTTTTATACCTCTCTGCATTGCCAAAAGATGCATACGTATCCCGAAACCACTATCACAAGAAAAGTGCACGCAGAAAACACTTGCACACAGACATTTGAAAATCACACACACACACACACACACACACACACACACACACACACACACACATACACACGATTCCTTCATCCTAAACCTCTGATGTCTTGACTCTACACTGAGTTAATAGATTATGGGAAGATTCTGATATTAACTTCAGACCTAAAACTAGAAACTTTAGTTCTCAAACCCAGCATTTTGTAATATTTTCAACAAATATACTGCAAAGAAAAGTCATCTTCTAATTTTTTTTTTGCAGGCCCTGTTTCTTCCTTTGGGAAACATGACACGAGTTCATGGAGTCAGAGGTGGCTAATAAGTAACTGTTCCATAACACTGACATTACCAGTCAATGAAATCTTTAAAAAAATAAGAAGTTAAGCTCTCCCATGATGTTTTATCTATTTTTAACTCAGGCAGAAAGAATGGACAAGGAATTACAATAGTTGCAAGGTCTTCAATAAACCAAAAATTGTACCATCTTAAGACCCCTTTAACTTTCCAACTCTCATGATACATTGGTTCCCCAAATAACTCCTGTAAAGGATTAAATAAAACAGGTTTAAAATGAAATTTGGAATTAAACCTATTCAAATAGGAGAAAAAATTAAAACGGAAAAGGAGTTTATTATATTCTATCTAAAAATAAGCGTGAGCCAAGCACATGAGCCTGGGATAAAGTGGCGGATATGAACTCAATTAATCTAAGCTAGCCTGTGGATATGGCCCTTATTTGAGAACGAAAGATAAGGAGTGGCTAACCGGTAGGTGGAAGGGAGGAGTGGAACGGACAGAGAATAAGCAGCATGTCTGAAGGTCAGAGGAGAGAAAGAGTAACATAAGGATGGAAGACATTCAGTGTTGCTGGTGTACTAAGTGTGAGTAAAAGGTGAAGAGAGAGACATACAAAAGGCAAGAAAAAAGGGAGGCAGGAGCCAGACCCATAAGCACAAAGCGCTCTAGTCCTGGAGGATTAGTTGACTGGGATGTTATCACATTCCGTTCTAACTCATCAGACTGATTACAAGCATTTATTTTTTTGATTTATTAAACAATTCAAATATTTTAATACATTTATAGAAATACATATGAATTGATTACTATATAATTTCATTTTTTCCAACAAATATTTGTTGGCTGTGTGCTATGTGCTTGACACTGATTTAGACCTGAGAGATAACAGCAGTAAATAAGACACAAAAGATCTTTGTCTCACGAAGTATGTTTGTGTGTGTTCACATGTGCGTTTGTTTGATGTTTATACAGACCGTGGACTCTAAAATGTTACACTGCACTATATTTATTTAGAACCCAACATTCAAATGAAATCGCAGGGATATATTATTCAAAGAAAAAAAAATAAACCTAAAACAGGAAAACACTATAGTAATAATTATGCTCTATCGGCAAGTGATTTAGGGAAAAATGAGTAAGATAGACAAAGGAGACTGAGCAAGTTGAGTGATGAATGAGACGATATTAAAATTTCTGGCAGAGAACATAGGTCATGCTAAACACAGAAAGGAGAGATTCATTTTGGTACATAAAAATGTGGCGTCTCCATTCATAGGAACTACTCCCTGCATTTGCTCTATTACAAAGCTATTAACTTCTATTAAAATAAAAATTAAATTCTCAAGCTGAAAGCAGCTTATGGAATTAATTATGATGATATGTGAAGGGAAAAGAGGGGGTGTTTCTATGGGGCTGCAAATGTATGAGAGAAAATGGAGAGAATGGAAGAAACATCTCCGCGTGGGGTTTGTAAAAGACTTTCCAGGAGGAATTATTCAGATATTTGAAAAATGGAGTACGTTTGGTTTTTACATATAAGTTTCCTCAGGTAATTTCATGTAAATTGTAAAAATAACCTTCCCATAATTCTTTGGGTGTTTCCAACAGGACACCCTCCCTACGGGGATTTGTGAGCAGGGTGTGGAAATTTTTCTGATGGAATGATCCCAGAGGATCATGCTTCACAATGAAATGAAAATGAACCCTCTAAGTGACTTTCAATCAAACAAGAAAAAATGAAGCAAAAATGTGTGACACAAAGTATTATAGATAGCACTCGGAGATTTCTAAAACGAACTCTAAACTCAAATCATCAAGGGCAACATATGAATGCTGATTATGAAAATTTGTTCCCTTTTTCCAGTCACACATTCGCTGGCTGCTCCTTCACTTTGCTCCTTGTTTATTTGTTTGCCAGAAAGACAGATCAACTAATCATAAACAATGGGGGAAATGGCAATTTAAAAGCAATAAAGTAAAAAAAAATCATGAAAAGAGGAATTGAAATCAAAAGATGAATGTTTATAATATAGTACAGGGCAGGGGGCAATCCAGGCAGGCTCGATCAGACACAGGGCAATGAGAGTGACTTTATTAAAGTCTTCAAAAAGTCTTTGGGGCCTTCAACACAAAGAAGTCACCAGAGGCCTAAATGTGTTGTATGCCATAACTATAGAATTGAATCTTACACCAATAGGCTGTAGCTTATTAACAATGAAGACATTGGCCCAACTGTCATGCTATTTTGCTGAAGAGTATATAAAACTCTCATGTGACACACAATAGGTAGAAATGGGACTATAGTGATGTTCAAACCACATACACGATAATCATTACTCCCAGTAACATTAACTTTGTAGGTTATAAAGACGAATTTTCAGGACTTCATAAGAAGCATAAAACCCTAACAGCACTTAAGAATGTTCAAGCTTCTCATAGTATAGACTTCAAGTATGAGCAAAAATTACTCAAGGTTTTAGGGCGGTCTCCAAACCTTAGAACAAACACTCCATGAGATCTTTAATGTCATTACAAAGCAAAAAAAAAAAAAGTCTAAGTTTATAAGTTCTCATCTGAAACACCCCAACGCAGTGAAGTACGTGCTGGTTGATTTATCCCTCCTAGAAGAAAGAAAGGTTGCATTGGACCCGGTGAGATTTTAACCTGTGATCCTAGAGAATCTTCCAGAGCTTCAAACCTCAAGTTTGATGTGTAACCTACTGGTTTAAAGGGACCTACACATTAGTACTGTAGAGTCTAACATAGTGGGTGGGTACATCAGAGATAAGGAAGAGCAATTTAGTCAGCAAGACACCTATATTCCCTGTTCTAATCATAAAAAAAAAAAAAAAAAGATCTTTCCAAGAGCTACCACAAGGAGCATTTCGATACGCACCGAGTGAAAGCAAATCCTGTTGCTGGAATTTTCCTTTATCGAACTTCAGCCTCAATTTAGAAAAGGAACTCAATTATTTCTGAAAATAATGCCTTCTTTTATTAGTAAAGTGTTCGAGATGTACATTATGCTCAAATTCGTGTGATGTTATTGTTGAATATACATCACTTATTTATCTTGATTTAATTAATATTCCTCAGTATCACACTTAATTATTACATGATTCAGACAGATAAATGACATTCTCTGAAATACAAATCAATATACTAACTGACACTTGATGAACTGCTATAGCATGAGTCCTTATTAAGGAGAGTGTTTACAAACCACATTCCCACCGGTCACCACTCCACAGCCCTGTTTCACCAAGAGGCCAAAATCCCAGTAGCAGAGGAGACTTTCCTACTTTCTTCCTTTCCTGGTTGCTGTTTCTGAGCCAAGCCTTTCTGAATATGGTATTTTTCACACATTACACTTATATGTTATTTTCTTTTGTGAAAGGGAGTGAGAGAGAAGAGGGTGTGAAGGTGTGGTGGGAGGTATTTTCAGAAAGTAAAACAAAAACAAAAACAAAACCAATCTTTTTGGACTATTATATAAATCTCAATATAACCAAGTTTTCCTAATCAGAAGCAGTATCAATGTTTGTGATTATTTACTGGTTACATTCTTTTTTTTTTTTTTTTTTTTTCCAGCCACTGTTACCAATTTCTGCCCAAATGATTACATTTGCTTTGGAGTTAATCCAGTTTGGATTTGCCAAACAGACAGCTGAAAACAAAACAAGAAATAAAAAACAAACCAGAGAGCTTAAAAAAAAAAAAACCTATATAACATATAAAATCTAAATATTTTCTTTATGAAATCAATTTATCTTGTCTTTATTTTTTCCCTTTAAAAAAATGGTTATTGGGGTGCCTGGGTGGCGCAGTCGGTTAAGCGTCCGACTTCAGCCAGGTCACGATCTTGCGGTCCGTGAGTTCGAGCCCCATGTCAGGCTCTGGGCTGATGGCTCGGAGCCTGGAGCCTGTTTCCGATTCTGTGTCTCCCTCTCTCTCTGCCCCTCCCCCATTCATGCTCTGTCTCTCTCTGTCCCAAAAATAAATTTAAAAAACGTTGAAAAAAAAATTGTTTTAAAATAAAAAAATGGTTATTTATTTTGAGAGGGAACATGCGTGGAGGAGGGGAAGAAGGGAGGGGGACAGAAGATCTGAAGCAGGCTTTACACTGACAGCAGAGAACCCCGTCACGAGATCATGACCTGAGCCAAAGTTGGACTCTTAACCAACTGAGCCACCAGGGTACCCTTATTTTCTCCCCTTCTTGTCTCTGTTCTTCCTCTACAGTCTTGCGCTCCTGGAGAAAATGAGTTCACGTTTAAAATTATGGTTTTTATATTGCTACTAATACCAGGAATTAAAGAAAGAAAATTTTACCAATATTTAATATGTAGAATGTCCTCTCGTTTCCCAACTCTCCTTACAAAATGGAATTGAGTGAGTCTCAGAAAGGAACAGCTGACACATCTATACAATTCACTGAGAAAACATTTCGAGAGAAGTTTCTACTTCACATCTTGGCTGATTTCACTACCTGGCGACAAGACATACCACTTAAAATGCGTACTGGGGAAATAAAATTCTTTCTCCTATGCTTACGATGGCATATTATTTACCATACTGAGGACTGACAGATTAACTATAGGATGCCCCGTTAAATCTGAATTTTACATAAAGAAGAAACGTTTCTGGTATAACTGTGTTGTGCGTTTCAAGCATTACATAGGACATACACTAAAAATTAGTATTTATAATTTGAAATTCAAATTTAACTCGGTGTCCTATACTTTTATTTGCCAAATCTAATAACTCTCACTGCACACAAAAATGAAATAAAAGTGTGGATGATTTGCACTATGAGCAATGGTTTTTGATCGTGCAGGTTTGTGGGGAGTTTTCATCTATAATTTGAATAAACTGTTGCTGGAGACTTTGATTAAACAAACTGCTTCAATTATTGACACTTCTCTTGATGACTACCCAAGTATGGGGTTTCTTGTCTAAATCTGAAGGATTGTTATTTTGATCCTGTATCCATGTCTGTTGGCCCTTCTAGTAAAACTCAAATTTACATTTTAATAGTACTGGCCAGACACAGCTATTATCACAGAAAATGTGTTAGGACTACAAAGAGTCTGGATTTCTCAAAATTTCTACTTGGCTCTTCCATCACTACCAAAATGGGAATTTTGTTGGAAAGGAAGGGATGTATCCTAGAGCACAGATGTCAGAAACTAGCTGAAAGGGAAATAAGTCAGTCAGAGAAAGACAAATATCATATGATTTCACTCATATGTGTAATTTGAGAATAGAAACAGATGAATATAGAGGGGGAAGGGAGTGAAAAATAAGATAAAAACAGAGAGGGAGGCAAACCATAGAGCCTCTTAAATACATAGAACAAACCAAGAGTTGTTGGAGAGGAGGAGAGTCGGGGGAAGGGTTGAATGGGTGATGGGCATTAAGGAGGGCACTTGTTGGGACGAACACTGGGTATTACATGTAATAATTCTACTCCTGAAATCATTATGCTATATGTTAACTAACTTGTATTTATTTTTTTTAATTTAAAAAATTAAAAAAAAAAAGAAACAAGCTGAAAAGGGAAGTTAGCAGCCTACTCCTGTCTCCTGTAGTTTTCATCTTTCCTCTTCCCACAGTGTTGACTTTAGTCTTTCTTTTTTTGTGGATTCTTGTCGGCTCCTCCTTCCACATGATAAAACAAAGGCACCCCAAAATTCTAATTGCACATGTACAGGTACACTCACAACCAAAGACTACAAATCATTTCCAATTCCCTAAGAATAAGAAATCTCACTGTCTCAACATGGAACAGATGTTTTGTGTTAACGAGCTATGATCAGGACTGGTGTTACCCAGTATAGGGCTAGCTGATGGTGGTACTCTTGGAGAGTAGCACCTGTAAAAAGAAAAAGAAAATCCGGTCATTAGTATGTGGGCTAGAAAGACACCTTGATAGGTACCAATCACAGGTACTAAGGAAGAGAAGTTCTTAAGTAAAAGGAGATTCAAAATAAATTTTACATCCTACAATGAACTCACACTTGGGTCAGTTAGAGCTACTGAGGATTTGGGAATAAGGATACAACAAACACAGGTGAAGACAAACCAAGGGAAACTTGGTCTTACACAAGAAATGTCAAATTAAAAGTTCACTTTAAATGTTTTTTTTTTAACTTTGAGGAAAACAAACAAACAAAAACCCCCAACCATGTAGGAAATCATCAACAGGAAAAAGAGTATGCTAAGTGCTCTGAAGTTGTTTTAAAAACAGGAGTGAGGCAAAAATAAACTCAAAATGGATGAAATACCTAAATGTAAGACAGGAAGCCACCAAAATCCTTGAGGAGAAAGCAGGCAAAAACCTCTTTGATCTTGGCCACAGCAACTTCTTACTCAATATGTCTCTAGAGGCAAGGGAAACAAAAGCAAAAATCAACTACTGGGACCTCATCAAAATAAAATCTTCTGCACAGCGAAGGAAACAACCAGCAAAACTAAAAGACAAGCGACAGAATGGGAGAAGATATTTGCAAATGACATATCAGATAAAGCGTTAGTATCCAAAATCTACAAAGAACTCAACACCCAAAAAATGAATAATCCAGTGAAGAAATGGGCAAAAGACATGAACAGACACTTCTCCAAAGAAGAAATCCACATGGCCAACCGACACATGAAAAAATGCTCAACATCACTCATCATCAGGCAAACACAAATCAAAACCACAATGAGATACCACCTTACACCTGTCAGAATGGCTAACATTAACAACTCAGGCAACAACAGATGTTGGTGAGGATCAGGAGAAAGAAGAGCTCTTTTGCATTGTTGGTGGGAATGCAAGCTGGTGCAGCCACTCTGGAAAACAGTATGGAGGTTCCTCAAAAACTAAAAATAGAACTACCCTATGACCCAGCAATTGCACTACTAGGCATTTATCCAAGGGATACAGGTGTGCTGTTTCAAAGAGACAACATGCACCTCCGTGTTTATAGCAGCACTATCAACAATAGCCAAAGTATGGAAAGAGCCCAAATGTCCCTCAATGGATGAATGGATAAAGAAGATGTGGTGTATATATATATATACAATGGAGTATTACTTGGCAATCAAAAAGAATGAAATCTTGCCATTTGCAACTAGGTGGATAGAACTGAAGGGTATTATACTAGGTGAAATTAGTCAGAGAAAGACAAAAATCATATGACTTCATTCATATGAGGACCTTAAAAGACAAAACAGATGAACATAAGGGAAAGGAAACAAAAATAATATAAAAACAGGGAGGGAGACAAAACAGAAGAGACTCATAAATATGGAGAACAAACTGAGGGTTACAGGAGGGGTTGTGGGAGGGGGATGGGCTAAATGGGTAAGAGGCACTAAGGAATCTACTCCTGAAATCATTGTTGCACTATATGCTAACTAATTTGGATGTAAATTTTAAAAAATTAAAAATTAAATTAAAAATAAATAAATAATAAAATCAGGAGTGAGGGACAGCGTAAGGATTTTCTACTTTTAGATTCAGGTATTTGTTCACAGCAGTATTGTTTGGAAAGGTTTTGTTCAAAAAAATTAATAATTTTCTTTAATATGTTTTAGAAGAAAAACCAGCTATTAACTCATTGGTTTGTTTAGAAGTAAAATGCAATAGTTTTATTTTATTAAACTTTGGTGGAGATTTTTGGTACCCGTAGACCTAGCACTCATGTGAAGTTGCTATTTAAAATCTTAAGAGAGTCTGCTCTCTCCAATGCCTTCTAATTCTTCTAGGAGCTTTCATTAATAATATCCAAAGGCAACTATAGCAAGTTAAAGGAAAGATAAATTGAACTGAAAATTTTAAGGTGATACTAACTACTCTTGAAATAAATTTTAGGTTTATGGAGGCAAACTGAATACATTTAACACTAATCATGTGTCAATCATATTTAATGACAATCACAGACACTGTTCTAGGCACTTGATGCTTGGGACAGTTAAATATATATTATTTCTCCTCTCTCTATTGCACTTCTCAGATATTGCATTTTTTTTTTCTTTTTTACCACTTGAAGGTTTGCCCTGCCCCTGCATGGAGCAAGTCTATCGGCACCATTTTTCCAACAGCATTTGCTCACTTTGTGTCCTCTGTGTCACATTTTAGTAATTCTCCCAGTACTTCCAACTTTTTCATTATTATTATATTTGAATGGCTGCAATCTCATGATAAAACTTTAAGGGATGAGGAGTTGCTTCTTATGAATAAGCAGAGAAAGTGGTTTCCTGAGATGGAATCTACTCCCGTGAAGATGCTGTGAAGATTGTTGAAATGACAACAAAGGATTCGGAATATTGCATAAACTTAGTCAATAAAGCAGCAGCAGGGTTTGAGAGGATTGACTCCAATTTTGAAAGAAGTTCTATTGTGGGTAAAACGCTATCAAACAGTATCACATGCTACAGAGAATTGTTCCTAAAAGAAAGAGTCGATCCATGCAGCAAACTTCATTGCCGTCTTATTTTAAGAAATTGCCACAATCAGGAATTAAAGCAGGCACTTGTCGTGATGAGCACCGGGTGTTGTATGGAATTGTCAAATCACTATATTGTACACCTGAAACTGGAGAACACTATATGTTAACCAACTGGAGTTAAAATAAAAACTTAATTAAAAACAAGATAGAACCTGCCTCAAGCACCCCAAACCTTCAACCACCACCACCCTGATCATTCAGCAACCACCAACATCAAGGTAAGACCCTCCCCCAGCAAAGATTATGACTTGCTGAAACCTCAGATGATAGTTAGCATTTTTAGCAATATAATGTTCTTTAATTAAGATATATACATTGTGTTTTTTTTTTTTTTTTAGCTATAATGCTATTGCACACTTATCAGACTACAGTAGTCTGCAAACATAACTCTTACACATGCTTGGGAAACCAAATAAATTCATTTGGCTTCCTTTATTACAATGTTTGCTTCATTGTGTGGTCTGGAACCAAACCTGCAAGATCTCAGAGACGTGCTTGCATTACCTTAAATATTAAGGCATTTAAACCTCCAAACAATGCTTTGCGGTAGATGCTATTATCATTCTATTCTTTCAGGTAAGGAAACGGAGGCACAGAGAAGTTAGATTTTTCTGTAGACACAGTGGTGGAATCAGGGTTTGATTCCAGGCAGTGTAGCCGTGTGGTCTGTGCTCCTTAGCTAGTACTGCCACCTGCTCTCACTCAGCTAAGACATTGGCACATTGGATAAATCACAAACACAGTATTTTTAAAGAGCAGTAGCTAAGTATTAATATGGTTGCTCATGCTCCAAAATAGGCATTAGGCTTATTTGTTCTGAATATATGATGTACCCCTATTTATGACATACTTCTTCTTTTATGTTCTTTTACCTTTAAATAAATACTTATTGTAGTAAACAAAGTGTAGCATGGAAAAAAAATTCTGCAAACATAAAATAATTCTGAATGAATGTGTTCCAAATTCATTCGTAAGAAATCATACAAGGGAAAAGTATAAATAATTTCAGAAGTCCTTACAATCATTTACTTAAAATAAATATTAGAGAAATATTGTAGTAGGTTAATAGCACTCTTATAAAAGCTGTTTTCTCAATTTGATTTCTCCTTAATTAAGGGCTGGTGATATTTATGCTAATAAAAGTATCTGGTATATGACTGGGAGATTCTTTTTAACATGAAAAATTATACAGCCTGACAGTGTTCCAAGAAATAATCGCTTTAATAATGATAGAAAAAAGCCTGGTTATTAAAAATAGCATAAAATAAAACTGTTCTTTATTTTGGCAGCAGCCTCAAAATCATCAATTATATTTCAAATTCACTGTAAGTTATAAAACTATCTTGTAATAAGTTTGTCTGAGTCATTACATAATTTCTATAAACTTTAACCCCCCTATCCACCTCCCCCAAGCTTTAATAAAACAGGCAAATATACATCTCAATGGCAGATTAAGGCTTTTTGGTAGCTAAACCTAATTAAAATGGCAACATTCCAATGGTTTCTTTACCAGGGAGCAAGGACATCTGTAAGGGATAAAAAGATACCAAGCATTTTGATGCATTTGTTTCCAGTGTTTAAATGTGGCAACAGAAAACAGGGATTGATATTGGCTAAGCTACAAGCAACATTTGAGTTAGATGTTTAAAAAGAGCACAGGAAATCAAAGCAGTTAAATGAATTTTTATTTTAGGTTGTTGTTTTGCCTGCTATTTCTGCCTATTTGCATAGAATTCCCCCAAATGTGTCCCAGCATATTATAGACCCTCGTGGAAATTTTTTATACAGAGAGAAGTTCTACAGGAAAGAAACTGGTTCAACTTTAATTAACCCAGCATTTCTCAAGCTCACTGACCATGAAATACTTTTCTTTTTTTCTCGTTCCCAGCATCAACTAACTTCCTTCCCCTCTTTGAGCAGCATTTGGGAAGAGTCGCTCTAGCTTCCCATTCCACGGCATTTTAGAATGCCATTATTAGTCCCAAGTGTTTTAAGTGCTTTTTGTGCCTTGAAATTATTTCACAGTGGTCATATATATTCTATGTATTAAGATGCCACTCCAAGTTCCAAGACAGAGATGCACTGAGAGAGGAAATACGACTTTCCATGCCATTAAGAGGACATGTCATAGCTCTTACAAAAGCCACTCATTTGTGTTACACTGACTTGTGTAAATCCCTCCTCCCGCGTCTCCAATTATTGACTGAAAACATTATGAGGCTCCAGATTCATTTCATAGGCTATCTTAATACCTAGCAATACATCTAGAGTAGAGGAATCTGCCAATGAATATTTACTGAATCATGTTAAAGAACTGAGATTTCCTCAGCCTTTTTATTATTATTCTGTAGCTCCTCAAACCCTTGGAATTGCACTAGCTGAAAACTGGCCCTGACTTTTTTTTTTTAACTTTGTGTTCATGATGGGTTTAGGAACAGGTGCACTAACCATGAACTCAGGTATACAAATAAGATAGGCAGTACACATAAGTCAAGCATTTTTTAGTTCACAATTTGATTCATATACATAATAAAATTGAGAAAGTGAACAGTACTTTTTCTGATGTTTTTAGTCATTTTTAATTGTGTTTGGTAAAGAATGAGACATACATTTTTTAAATAAGTATTATCAACTGGTTGGTAGATTTTCTTCTAATTCCATCATTTTAAAAATCCAAAGATTTTAAAACCATGCGAGAAAGATATGGAGACACTGCTGGGGGTCGTTTTTCTTGGGAACAAATATTTCAAATGAACAAACTTCACTTAGCAGAAATACTGTGAGCAGAAGTTTATTTTTTTCTCAGATTACACTTTTCACTTGCCGTGTGGCATAAGATGAACAAACAGAAGGTTAGAAGTGCAGGATTGGGAAAAGGTTTTCTTACACACATAGTGTAGCTTGTGCCTCAAGCTAGGCAAATGCTGTTCCAACATGCACATAATGAATATGTTCTTTAATGTAGTCATATTCCTCTTCTTGTAGAAACTTATATTCTAGACACCATTCCCTGAAAATAAAAATAAAACTCAGCATTCATTCAATGCTAAAGGAAAACAGTTATTTAGTAGAAATAATGTAAAATTTGACACCTGATATTTATTTACTGGTGCCTGTTATTTTTGATATATCTTAACAGTTGAAAAGTCTGACATTTTCTATGTACCTCAGCCTTGAACAAGCTTAGCAGGATGAAATTCTAAGTTTCAATTAAGTACTGTAAGTGAAAACTACTCAACCAAGTGTTCTGAACATCTGCTGTTTAGGAGTACCAACACTAATAATCAGAGTTGATAAACATTTTAAGTTCGAAATTTCAAAATTTCACAAAATATCCACTTTCGGATTAAATATTTAGTTACCTTTTTCCTTTTCTTTAGGCACATATTTTTCATTATTTTGACTTCGGCATACAGTTTTACAGTACAGTAAATAAAATCACAATGCATTAGAAATTTTTTACACTGACATTTATAGGCCAAAGTATAATGATTAGCTCTTGGTTAAAGAAATAAAAACCACTCTGGGTGTGTCCAGCAGAAAGGATTTAGTACAGGGGATTAGCATTGTAAAGATGCAGAAAAGCCTGTCTGTCTCCTACCTTCCTCCTCTAAAAGGTATCAGGCAAGGGCAGTGATGTTCCCTGCTGGAGGATGGTATCATGTAACAGGAAGTTAGGGTAGTCTGATGGTAGCCAGTAATGCCAATCTGCAGGAAGTTCCCATGAGGACAGCATGTTGGAGCAGGATAGCAAGACTGTCCCAGAGGCAGTCAGTAATGGCAGTCCACAAAACGTTGATTGTGTTGGGGTAAGAAAGTAAGTCAGGTTGTTGAAAGTAAGGTTGAAAGTAAGGTTGGTTGTGGTTAGCCATACTAAGGGAACTGAGCAACTAAGCAAATGTATTGAGAATAATGGAAGGAGATTTCTCACTGAAGGAGAAGGAAAGTACAAATATAGAAATGAGGAAAGCTGAAATAATCCCTGAAGTATTAATCTGAAATTGGACCTATTGGTATAAATTCCTGGTTTTTAAGATACACAGATAGATGGGGCACTTGAGTGGCTCATTTGGTTAAACATCCAACTTCGGCTCAGGTCATGATCTCACAGTTTGTGGGTTTGAGCCCCGCATCGGGTTCTGTGCTGACAGCTCAGAGCCTGGAGCCTGCTTCGGATTCTGTGTCTCCCTCTCTCTCTACCCCTCCCCTGCTCACACTCTGTCTCTGTCTCTCTCTCAAAAATAAATAAACATTAAAAAAATTTTTAAAAAGATACACAGATAGATGACAGACAATTGATAGGTAGATAAGTGATGACTAGATAGATAATAGATCTGTAAAAACAGACAAAAGGGTGTGTTTGAGTGTGTGAGTGTGTGTGGTGTGGATGTACATGCATATGCATACATATATATACTTCCAAATTCTGCTTGATGAGAGATTTTGGATACAGCAACACCCCAGTAGCAATGACCATGTTAACTTAAGCTAATATAAATAAGTGGCAAAATACTCAGAGAATGAACAAGGTTTGCAGGCAAGTTGGATAAAGAAACCAATTTGAAAGGGCTCCCACTGGCCAAATAAGAAGTAGAAGCATCAAAGAAAATAATGATATTAATGGATTTTAACCCACTGAATAAAATAGAAATCCTCGAATCCATATGGGTAAGTAAATGGAGGGAAGAAAAATCTGTCCTTTACAGTCATATCAAGCAATGAATGTAGACAAATGATGAATTTAGTGAAATCACTTTGGCAATCATCATAGTACTAATTTGGATAAGTATCAATGAATACTACAACTATTAGGTGAAAGTTGAATGAGAAAAGGGCTATTACTCTAATCTCAAATATTTCTATTAGTAAATAGAATATTTACTAATATTTACATTATTAGTAAAGCAAAAATTTTAAAAATGGGTGCCTGGGTGGCTCAGTCGGTTAAGCAGACAACTTCAGCTCAGGTCATGATCTCATGGTTCATGGGTTTAAGCCCCCACAATTGGGCTCTGTGCTGACAACTCAGAGCCTGGAGCCTGCTTCGGATTCTGTGCCTCCCTCTCTCTCTGCCCCTCCTCTGCTCATGCTCTGTCTCTCAATAATAAACAAACATTGGGAGAAAAAATTTAAATACAGAAGAGACTCCTGGTATTCAAAATTTTAGTCTAGTGATCAAAATGTAAACCACCAGTAATCAATATTGTGTGACAAATCAATACTGTGTGCTACCAGATAGGATGTAAAGAGAAGAAGTGTGTCACTTCTGTGTTAATCCTGCCCCAAATCCATAACCTGTCAATTACAACATGAAATGTTTCAAGAAGAAACATCAGACAAATCTAACTGACAAACATTCTATAAAATTGCTGCCCTATCATCTTCAAAAATATCAAGGTCATGAAAACGAAAAGACTGAGGCCCTGTTCCAGATTGAAAGAGACTAAAAAGACAACCAGATGCAAACATAATCTTCTTGCCATAAAAGAATATTGGAGTTATTGGTGAGGCTTGAATGGGATTTCTAGGTGAAGAGTACAGCGGAATTTGCTATAATATTTTTACAACATTCTGGAAATTTGAAACTGGTTCAAAATAGAAATTTAAAACAAAAAGCACTAGAATGACTGGAGAATACAAGTGAAGATGCTGATAATTTTCAACTTGCAACTAAGCATTTAGAAAGTTGGAAAGCTGTTGCAAAACTGCACATGTGAAAATTCACACATCTGTTAACTACTGTCAGAGAAGCCATAATATGGCTTATGACGATGCTCTTGCTTCCAAATCTCTTGTGAATTATCCTTTTTAGAAGAACTAACCCAGAACACTGCTGGCAAGGGCTTTTGGGAACTGTAGTTCCCAGACTTCAAAGCTCTAGTATGTACAGAAAGTGGGTAATGCCAACAATCTGGCATGCAAAGCATCACAGATCGATTCAGTTAGCACAAGGTTGGCTGTTTTTTTGTTATTTATTAACAAACATAGTTTTACAGTTTGAAGGTAAACTCTTTCACTTTTGGGGGCACCTGCATGGTTCAGTCGGTTAAACATCTGACTTCGGCTCAGGTCATGATCTCACAGTTCATGAGTTGGAGGCCTGCATCAGGCTCTGTGCTGATGGCATGGAGCCTGCTTTGAATTCTCTGTCTCCCTCCCTCTCTCTCTTTGCCCCTCCCTGCTCTCTCTGTCTCAAAAATAAATAAACATTTAAGAACAAAAAAATATTAAAGATAGATTTAAAAAAACCTCTTTCCCTTTTTAAGTGAATTTGCACACATTTCTATTGTTCACTATGTTTCTTTGGTTTGCTTTGGTTTAGTTTTGCTTTGTATTTTTTGTGTGCACCCAGTAAAAAGCAGTCTCAATTATATAGATGCTGGGATTCAAAGGTTAACAAGCCAAAGATTTTGGGCCTCTTCCAGGCTGTAGATTTTATGGGGACTGGAGAGAGAGTAAGCATGTTAGTAAAAAACAAATAGACAAACAAGCAAAAACCAGACAGGGCACTATGAATGAAATACATTAGGTCCTGAGACAGTAGCTGGGAATGAGGGATTAGTCTGTGCAGAAGGGTGAGAATAAGCCATTCACATGAGGCCTTAAAGGAATGGCATTGTGGACAGACATTGCTGCCAAGGCAAGAGCCCAGAAGTACAGTGAAGAGGTGGCTAGAAAGAAATGTGTGGGGCTAAGGAGTTTGGATACTTCTCAAAGTGCAAAGATAAGGCAATTAAGCCGAAAAGTGATATGATTTGATCTCTATTTTAAAATTGTAATTCCAGTAACTTTACAGACAAAGGAGCGGCATAGTGAGTTGGGGAAAGGTACAAGCAGGGGGGAGAGGCTAGTGGGTCATTTTACAAGATGAAATTAGAAAGGATGGTAGGCTCCAAAGATACAGGAAAGGGACGAGAGGGGAGATATGTTTTGGAGCTAGAACTGACAGGACAATTTTTTTCCCCTGTATTATGTACACAATATTTTTTGATTGCTTGGTTGCTTGGTTTGGTAGTGCAGAACCACATTCTGTATGTTTCACCATGGATACAACTCCCAAATAGGGCGATTCAGTTTTAAGGCTAATGTAATGAACAATCGTTTTTGTCTGCACGGAATCCTATCACCATCTTTTGGTAATAGAACTCAATTTTATTTTACTTTTGTTTACATTACTTTAGTCTTCTTTCCCTATATCACACAGCCTCAGTGCAACCATCCATCACATTATTTCTATCTCCCTCACCCCATCTCACCCTCATTAGTGAATGAGACTGTGACCCAATTGAGCCCATTCAGTCTTTGCTGTCCCAACACTATGACTTAGGAGTGAAATGATACAGGGATGTTGGGGAAGTAGAGCTAAGTTTTTCTATTTTTTGGTTTGTTTGTTTGTTTTTAAGTTTTTCTAATATAAGTTTTCAAACAGACTCTCAGTGAGTTCCCAACACCCTCTGAGATATTATTACTCCTGATCTTTCTTTGGCCAGGTATATCAGGCTTTTTTTTGAATGTATGAGTTTTTCAGTGAAGTGTCCTTCCAATAAATTCCTTCTGAACTTACTCATCCAGACTCAATTTCTGCTGTTTATAGCCAAAGAATCCTAACCCATATAGTAATTTTCCAGGGCTTAGCTACTTTTAATTTGGAGAGCCAATTTAAAATTGTCAATTTAAAAAGGCAAAATAGAAAAACATTTTTAAAAGGCAAAAAAAAAAAAAAGGAATTTAACTATAACTTTTCATTACTAAAAATCATGTAAAAAAACAATATACAGCTTTCACTTAACTTGAAGAAAATCAAACTAATCTGCGTATTATCAAAACATACACAGGGTAATACAGAAGACCTACTAAGAAGCAAGAATCCTTTGCCCCATCTCTCTCCGCCCCAGTTCTTACAGGGAACTTCTTTTAGCCATTGCTGTTTTTAGACTTCTGGTTGCTCTCTTATTTTTACATAATTTACTAATTCCTGATTTTTTAAACTATAAATATTAGCAATCACATTCCTATTACAGCATAGAAAAAATGATTTGCATCAGCACTCTCAGTGTTCACTATATTTTAAAATTATGTACTTATATTGGTTTTACTTATTTTAGCAACTAAAGAGAGATATATCTTGATTGCCCACAATATAAAATGAGGATTTCACTGTCCCTAAAATTTCCCTTCAATTCAGTATCTGTCATCTGTTTATGTACTTCTTTGCATTTTTTTTATTTTTAAAAATTTATTTGAGAGAGAGAGAGAGAGAGAGAGAGAGAGAGAGAGAGAGAGAACTTTAAGCAGGCTCCACACTCAGGGTGGGGCCCAAAGCAGGACTCAATCCCATGACCCCTGCGATCAGGACCTGAGCCGAAATCAAGAGTGGGATGCTCAACTAACTGAGCCATCCAGGCACCCCTGTACTTTTGCATTTTTAAGGGTAGTGAATTTTACATTGAATTCAGTAAATTTATGGTTCTTGAATTTTGCCCCTGAATTGAATTTAAAAGTTGAAAAGCAATGTACAGTATTTTCATTATGACGACCCTTCCCTTTCTCCATCCCTCCATCCCTTTCTTTTATCCCTCCCTCCCTTTCTTTCCCGAGTTCTTAAACGGCATTTTTCCTTTGTGCTAAACACTGTTCTAGGTGTTGGGGTACAGGGGTAAATATTGTTTATATCAATAGGGACATGCACTATGTTTCTTATCTAATACTTTAATTTTCCTGAAGTTTCTGATTTTCCTTTAAGTTTATTTATTTTGAGAGAAAGAGGGAGGCAGAGAATCCCAAGCAGCCTCTGTGCTGCCATCACAGAACCCGACTTGGGGCTTGAACTCATGAAACCCTGAGATCATGACCCGAACCAAAACTAAGAGAAGCTTAACCAGCTGAGCCACCCAGGTGCCCCCTAAAGTTTCTGATTCTTTTACCTACCCACACCAACACATTTTTCTTTTTCTTTGTTTTTGTTTTTCTTTCTTTCTCTCTTTTTTAATTGTTTATCATGTCCTTAGGCATGCATACACTCTCAGCTAACTAATTGCTTCTCTCCAGTTGCCTCAATTTGTTTTTCCATTGAGACATTTCCCCTGAAGTCCTCCACCTTCTTGCACAAATCTAGCTGTTAGCTATTTATCCTCCTGGGATATCCCTAACAAGCCTGCTGATTTAGATAGGTCTCTTATTGGACCCATAACTTTGTTCCTTATTTAATCACTTACTACATGATAGCACATCTTTCATTAACTTTCTAAGAATGTATGCATGCAACATAAGACACAAGTGTCTAAAACGTCTTTCTCTGGTGCTTATATGTGATTTGAGGATTTGTTTCAATACAGAATTTCTAGATTTAAAATTATTTTTTCTCATAATTTTAAAGGCATTTCTCTAATATTTTCTAGCATCTGATGTTACTGATAATGTCTGATACCAGTCTAATTTTTGCTCTTTTTAAAAATAAAGAAATCTTTAATTTCCTTTTCTTTCTTCCTTCCCTCCTTCTGTCTGGAAATTTTCAGAGATTTCTCTTTATATTTAGTGTCCTGAAATCTATAGTGATATAGTTAGCCTATTTTTGAGTCATTTATTTCATTAATAACTTATCATTATAAGTTTTCCCATGATCGACATTATCAGGGCACATGTGTTCCTTCTCTTTGAGAATAGTTCCATTCATTATTTGTTTGATAATTAAATTTCTTCTATTTTTTTTTTTCAAACTCTGAAACTCTTCATACTTGGATACAGGGCCTACTGGGTAGAACAATTATATCTATATTATTTCTCACTGATCTTGTCTTTTTATTTTAAATTTTAATTGATTTTCCCGACTGTGTATTTTTGCAATTGTACAGATTTATTTTGGAAGTTAGTCACAATTTTAATTTTCTAAGAGTTGTTTTTGTCTGGTGTGTCCTTTTCCATAGTACCTTATTTTTATTTTATGGATGTAATACCTTGACTTTTTCGGAATATGCTAGAGACTTATTTTTTACATTTCTTTTCTGAGGGAGAATCTTCGCAGAAGGAAACTCTGCTTCCTTCAGGGTAGCAGAATCTATTTTTATCTTGGTCTTTCTTTATGCTACGGGTTTTCTTCACGTGACTGGTTAATTCTGGTTCACTAAATGCATCTTTAAGAATGAAGCAGGAAAAAAAAAATTAAAAAAATAAGTAAAAAAAAAAGAACGAAGCAGGTGTGAGATGGTTTCGAAATACTGCGCACATTGGTGGGGTTTGTCCACTGGCACGTTGCACTACAAGGGCTATGCGTAGAGAGGTGACTCTGAGCCTGAAGTGGCTCACTTTCCAGTTGGCCAACTATGGTGAGTGTTTATCCTTCCCACACAAATTGTGTGATAGTGTGTGTGTGTGTGTGTGTGTGTGTGTGTGTGTGTGTGTGTGACAGAGACAGAGAGAGAGAGACCGACAGACCTGTAAGGGAAGGAAGTAAAAGACATTTGTTCTATAAACTGATCATTACTGAGCCTCCGTCCAGCCAGCCCCAGCTTGCATTCTTGCTCTCTCTCCTTTACAGAGGCCACATTGCGTCTGAAGCTGCCTGGTTTCTGGGCATCTGCCGGACAGCAGGTCTCATTCCACTGCAGCCCGCATTCCGAGTGTGCTCCAGGCCTCCCCTCCCTGCACAATCAGCTTCCATCAGCCTCCCATCTCCCTGAAATATTCTGAAAATTCCCCTCAGGTGCTGGCTGCTTTTGTGTTCTTTGTTGTGATGGGATGGTATCTTTTAAAATTCCTTCCCTGGCACTATAACAGGGACGGGGGTAAATGAAAAGAAGCTATATTCACACTGCATTCGCCTTCCTGAAGTGGAAGTGAACTGCGAGTACTTTTTAATTCTGCTGAAGAAGTATACTTTTGTTCAGTTCTGTAGGTGGAAGGGCATTTATGAATGTTAATTATAGTTTATATTTAAATTTTTCTATATTGGTAATTTTGAAAATTCCTTAGTGACTTAATATTTAAAAATCATATAAAATCCATGACTTTTAGACATAGATTTAACAATTAAAATTAATACCTGGGGGCACTGGGGTGGTTCAGTCAGTTAAGCGCCCAATTCTTGATTTCAGTTCAGGTCATGGTCTTGAGGTTTGTGAGATGGAGGCCCTCATCAGACTCCGTGCTGGCAGTGCAGAGCCTGCTTGGGATCCTCTCCCTCTCTCTCACTCTCAAAATAAATAAACCAAAAAAGAACGATAAACAATTAACACCTAATGTTTATTATTTTTCATTTTAGAATGTTCTACTTTGTCTCATTCTTAAGGCATTTTGCACATTCTGATTGTAACCAGAGGTAAAAGCACTTAAAATAGCAGAAAGCCAGTCACTTTGGAGAGCATGTACGAAAAGAAACTCCCCAACAAACCTCTTCTCCTATTTCACTGGCCCAGCAAACCTCTTGCCACATCACAGGCCTACCCTTAACTAAGAGAGTTGCGCTGGCTTTAATTTGTGTAGACAAGTGAAAGCCTACCTCTGTAATCAGGGATGATTTTCCACTGCGTGGCAAACACTGCATGAGGGGAAGGGAGGGTGCGGGCAAAACTGTGAAAGTCTCCAAGGAGGGAGAAAGGGAAACACGAATACTCAACAGGCAACCAAAATACCCACTATACCTGCAATCTTTTACTCAACCAATCACTTAATGGCAATACATTCAAGTCACTGTACCGTAGAGGCATTGGAGAAGCTTTCGTGAATAAACCGTGGTCATGGAGATACGTATGTTAGAGTAAGCACAGAGAGGTACAGCACAGACATGGGAGAGTCTGGCAAATCATGAGGAATGCAGATGTTAGTTTTCTGAATCGGAAATTGTTGAAGTGTTTTAGATAGAGAAGGGACTTAATACCTCTTGTCTTTTATGGATATCACCCAAGGTCAGATATTTGGTGGCCAGAACTAGGGTCTGAGATACCATGTAGAACACTCTTCCTTTCTACTGCTTGTCTTCAGTCCTGTACTTATTCATCCCTTTATAGCTATTGTTCTAATTATTGTCCGTGAGTGTTAATTACCAAAATAGAAGCCCAGCTGATGTGAATTATATGAACTTCACTATTAGACAACTGCAATCATCCTCTTTATAACTTGTTTTCTCATCACAGATGTACCAAAAATCACATCACTGCCATTAATTTACTTCAGGGAATACTTTAGAAATTATATACCTTTTCCCTTCTTCTATTTCCTTGGACATAGGCTGTTATTTAATTGATGTTTGTACTTACAATATGATTAATTTACAACAGCATGTGATATACCTATATACATTCATACCACTTTTTTTTTCTTTTTTGAGAGAGAGAGAGAGAGAGAGAGAGAGAGAGAGACAGCAAGCATGTGTGGGGGAGGGGCAGTGGGAGAAGGAGAAAGAGAATCCCAAGCTGGCTCCACTGCCCAGCGCAGAGCCTGATGCAGGGCTTGGTTCCATGAGATCGTGACCTCTGTGGAAATCAAGAGTCAGAGGCTTAACTGACTAAGCCACCCAGCATCCCCATACCACTTACTTTTAAATTTTTTAAATTATTCGCTAATTGATTTACACTTTTTAAGCATTTTGTTGTTGTGCAAAAATTCTAGGCAATGTGTTAGTTACATATAGTTCTGAACTAACAGAAAATTAATTCATCAACAAATCTAAACCGAACAAAGTGTATATGTCTAAAATTATGAGATGATTTTTTCTAACTTCCACTGTGAATTTTACTCGTTTTACCTAATCCTAATTATTTTTTAAAGTACATCTGCTTAGACTTCTGTAGTATCACTACAAGCTGGCATTTTGATTTCCGAAAGAATTATTTAAAATTTAAATTTGGCATCTGTCAAAAACAAAACAAAACAACAAAACAAAACCCTGTCATCTTATTGGATAATATAATATAGCATCTAATGACTGCTGAACTTAACCAATCACACAGAATGACAGGGGAAAACCACCCCAACAGAAACTTCATGTCAAAATCATTGAGGAAAAAAAATAAAAGTATGATAAATTAATGCCTTTCTGGTCTACTAGATCTTATTCTTATTAGTCCATGCAAAATTTATGGTGCCAGATAACCAGCAAACAGAGACAATATAATCTTTTTTGTAAAGTACTGTCAGAAACTTTTACAGTGGTCCCGGTAATATGATCCTGGGCCTGTCTGACAGTCTAGGACACAGAGAGAGCTGTCAACCCAGGAGCAGGCCGGAGATGATTGTTAAGGGGATTTGGTACTCCTTCTATTTGCCTAATAGAGAGCCTTGTGCTCAGCATTTCCTGAAGCAAAAGAAGACAGATGAAATCTCTGGGCACTTCATTGCTACTGCCTCTCAAAGATTTCCTGTCAAAACGGGCCTATGAGGGGAGAAAGGTTTTCAATAACATTTTTTTTTTTTTTTTACCTGGCAGGATTTTCAGCCTTGCTATGAAAAGAGTTTGAAGGCTCTGTCTTTGTTAAGGAAAAAAAAAGAAGAAGAAAAAAATGCTGCCAAACTACCAGATCTAGTTGTGTTTAAAAATAAAAAAGCAATAGAGCAATATGACTCCTATTACCATAGCATAGAGAGAAAAAACAGTTTTGATTGACATTTTATCAATATTTTAGGGTTTTTTTTCCCCTCTGATATGGTGGAAGTGACCTTGATGTTCCTACTTCTCAACTGAAATAGGGAAAGTATGTTTGTTGTCAACCATTTTCGGGACTCTTTTAGTAGCTTGCGCAACAAATGAGGAGCTAAGGTCTCATTTTTGCCAAAGGGATGTTTGCAATCTGCCTTCCTCCTTATTAATGCTTTACTCCTTTACTTCTGCCATCCTTGTCAGTCAGCCAAGCAGCCCACAGATATGTTAGAGCTTGTGAGAAGACAAAGCTTCTGTCCTCAAGGGCCTGATACTCTACAGGAAGAGGTCCTTGCAAGGGTGGTCACTGTGCAGATTTCTAGGAAAATATATTCGCACTCATATCTTTTTAGTAGCACCAGACAAGTCAGGAACCACATGCATTATCTGTTCGTTCTTTGCTCCTAGACACAGAAGCTGTTTTTGTCACTGTTTAGCATGGTTTGTGAGCAAAATCACAGCTTACATTTCTTCCCCTATATTGCACCTTCTGAATGGAACAAAGGCAGAGAATCTGAATAAAATAAACAAAAAAGGTGACAAAATGAGGATAATAAGTAGGATACTCAAAGTTTTCTCAAACTGTAATTCCCAGCTTGTGCCTTTGGTGCTAATTTGCCCAGGCATCTTTGTTCGTTAACTGGCATGTTGTTAGCAAAGTGGGAACAGAAAGCCAGCATAGAAGAAGAATTCAAAACCAAAACAAATAAAACCCTCAACTATCTGTAGACAGTTAATAAGGGCACACAGGGCAGGAATCCCAAGAATAATATAGAACAGAACAATTGATTTTGGTAACAAAGACCCTCATGTCATTAAGAAAAATGTTAAATCATGTTGCCCATATTTTGTCTGCAGAGATACGAAAACATGCCACAAATTTAATAGCATCTTAACCAAATTTATATACTAAAAATGGGTATAGAAATACCGCCTTTGTGTACTGAAAAATAGATTTATAAGAGACACGCCATCCCGCCGAATAAACTGGGTAAGTAAGATGTTACCATATATGGAAATTGAGCATATTCCATTTAAGCAGATTTATTTCATAATATTATGATATATTTTTTATGTAGTGAAATTTTAGAAATTTATGCATCGAAACCCTGTAACATCAACACATAATTTAACACAATAGGCAAAAACAACAAAGTTTCCCTAAAACAGCAGCTACACTTATGGTGGACCATTAATTGTCAGCTTGTAGGCAATGCAAAGTCTTCCTTAATGGGGAATTCCCAGGTAGAGGAGCTAACTCAGAGAACAGCAGCAGCTTTGAACAAAGGATTTCTTTTTTTTTTTTCTATGAAGGAGGTGAAGATAAGAAGTAAGGGAAGTCTGGAAGTACATGATCATGAGTTAAGGATAAAGAATACTATGGAATATTTGGGCAGTGCAGGGACATGAGCAATGTTACGAGAGGACCCAATTATGTACAGATGTGTGAGTAAACATAGACATTTTATTGTTTAGAAAAGGCTAGGGTCATGATGAAATCCTTTCCAGAAACTCAAGACCAATTCCTTTCATAACAAACCACTGTGGTAAAGTCTGTATATAACAAAATTTTTGCTAAGTGCCAGCAGTGAAATACCTCTTATCTATTAAAACCAAATGCCATTAAGACAAAAGTAACCCAAAACAATGCTGGGCAGTCTTTGGAAATTGTAGTAGGGTTTGAGACTTCAGGGAAAGAGAGAAGCAGGACAAAGAATGAACAGTCAACAAGATTTAGTAAGCCAAATTTCCAGACAATAGCAAACTCAGACATTGTTCAAAGGAGTGACAGTAAGTTCTCTTCAAAGGTGGACCAGTGTGGAAATCAAAGGCAAACCCAGAAGTTTATCTGAATGTTAGAAGCTGAGAGCCATAAAGGCTTTGGAGGATAATCACAGGCAAGATTTTGAATGAACTGAGATCTTGAAAATCTTTTTGGTTGTTGACTTTCCTTTTTCATAAGAAAGTTAGTCTAAATGGGTACACATTTTCTTCAATTCTGATCACTTTTTGAGCTACACATTCTTCACGCAGCAATGTCAAACTAGTCAGATTGAAGAGGCTAACATGCTTACACGAAGCCACACAAAAGTTAGTGTGGTATGCATGTTAAAATCAAAAGATCAGAAAGGCAGAACATCAATTCTTCGATCCACTTGGATCCCTTAATTCTGAGTATAAAAATAATTGTTGGTGAGTTTGTGATATATATAACCTCTGTCCATTTGTCTATTGGAACTATAAGCATAGGAACAAATCACTGACAGAGAATCAATAAAGATTTTGTAAATGTGACTGGATAAATAGAGAGCTAAAAAAATCTCGTTTGAATTCAATGGAGATTTTTCCTTCCACAGCTAATGGCTCAAATGTTGAGAACAAAAGCAGAAGACAGATTTGGCTTTGCCTCCTGCATTTTGGTGCCCTATTCTGTTACCCAGTGCTATTCTAGAATTAATGAAATATCAAAACCAAGCTGGTGGAATTGCTGCTAATTTGGCGTGTAATGAAACAAAAGAATCTAAAATGCATATGCTCCTACTTTCATACAAAGAAAAGACAATAAAAAAAAGAACAAATTACACTTTCTATCTTGGGATATGAAACAATTACAGGAGGAGGAAGGTGGGGAGTGTAAGACTCAATGGACCCTTTAATGAATAGTAGCAAAATATCCACCTCAACAAATGGCATTCTTCATACCTTAAGGATAGAAATAGACTACTTCCATTCAAAGTTTTGTAAAAGGATCTTTATAGATTTTTCCCCCACTGACTTAATGTCAACTTTTGGAATTAATCGGCTTTCATTAGGGGACAAGTACATGCATCACAACAGCTTTTATATTTTTCCAATCGTCACTTCGTCTGGGACTGAGCCCATCCTAGGGAGTTTCCACATTCATCTGACATCAATTATCCCAGGCTCCTGCTGATATCCAAGTCATGTCATAATAATTAACTTGTATCTATTACAACCAAGTTTCATAATTAACATTTTATTTGTCAAAATTTTTTCTCACGGACGTGTTTTAAGATATAGTGAATTTACTGCCTTTCAAATGCTCTTCTATTTTATAACTGACAGTGAGATTCAGTCCCAGTTTAAAATTCAAATGAACATGCACTTTCTTTGTCCGGATTTAAATAATCTAGATATACTTAATGATGAAGGAAATAAAAGTGGAAGGTAGATTACCTCAAAACAGACTAGGTTGCCTTAAACTTAAAAAGTCAAATAATTTTTGAAAAATTCCATCCCTAGCTCATATTTTCTAATGCAAATTGTAAATCCACCATCATAATCTCTCAAGCATCACCTTCACTTTTGAAGAATTTTAGATAGTTGTATGATCGCTATGTAATTTATAACAAAGGCATGCAAACCAAATAAAATTAGGACCCTAGCATTTTTAAAATATATAACTTACTCAGTACAATGACAGCATGGGGAAAAATGGTTGCATACAAAATTTGAGGAATTTCAGAATTTATATCGGACTCTATCAACTTTGGAATGAGAATATATGTTAAAACAAGGCTGCTATCATTCACATAATTCTCTCATCAATCTCCTAAGTTACAAAAAATGTTAAAAACAAGAAATTGAAAATGATAAGGATCCTCTTGATCTAAAGTAGGTGGGTGATGGACAGTAAATCTGATGATTGCCTTTGAATTGACAAATTGAAAGTTATATAAAGTTATAACTTTATTTGATCTAAGGCTAACTAAAAACTGCAATTTGGCCTTCCTGAAAAAAGTTGTAATTTGAGGAAACAGCATCCTCTAGATCCGAAGAGTATTTTTTAAAAAATATCCATTGGGAAAAATGGCTATTTAAGAAGCTAACAGGACCATTCTCTACAAGAGACTGACGAAGGTTTCTTCTCTTACCTGTTTTAAGATATATAATTAGGCTAATGTTTTTTCATCAGCCAAAGAATTTATTTAATTTCCCAAATTCTAAAATCTCTCAATTATATTTTTCACATACCAAGAAGCTGTTTGATCAAAGATTAACTTCTTATACTTTTTTAGTCAATACTTCCCATGAAAATATGTAGGAAATTAGAAAAGCAATTAAAATGTTTTAGAAAGTGAAAAATAAAACTCTAGTGTGGCTTCCTAGGAACTTAGCAATAATATATTAATTCTAATTATTTATATTTATGTAGCATTTCATCATTTAGATAGTATTTTTAGATGTATTATCTCATAGAAATGCAGGATATATTATCACAAACAAATAAGAAAAATGAGGTAAAATTAAGGAAAGTGATTTGTCTTTTATAGCTGCAAAATAGTAATAAGTTGGGAACTCAAATACAGACCTCACACTAATCCTTTGTGTCAATGTTCTTCAAAGGATGGAGAATATATAAACATATTTACCAATGACAAATGGAATAGAAACAGAAAACTTGATATGCTCAGGAGCCCATTAGTTTATGGTTCTGTTACCAGTAATAATTCATTCTGACTCTATCTTTTTGAATACCTGAATAAAATCTTAGAATCTCGCTTATGCTTTTTTGTTCCCGCCTCCCATCTGCATTGATTTTCTACTGATTCTTCATTTCCATCTCTAAGGGATTGCCAGAAGTCCAGTCCAGGAGGAAAACAAAAACAAAAACAAAACAACAACAAGAACAACAACAACCTTTAGTAAATCATCTCTTTCTCCAAGTAAATAAGAATACCAGGGAAGTTCCCAGAACAAAACCAATCACTTACACAATATCAAACTATGAAACCCATGGTGTAGATCTGAGACTGGCATGTATGAGTCTGCTCCAGCAGAAAATCATGCCTCAAAAATGCAACTGAGGACTCCAGGCACCTAATGACACCAATTGGTATTCACACAGGAATACAGACTGCTACATATGCTCACTGCAAATTTTGCTTCAGGGAAAAATGGAGGACCGTTTAAGTGACTCCTTCTGTGCATTGAACAGTCTACTTACAGAAATGCCATACTAATTTTAGGGAAACTCTCTGCAAAGCTCACTTGAGTAGGTAAGGAGTGAATATAAATGTCCCAAATTATTAAATATCTATTTCATCAAACCTGGCAACCAGGAGGTGATTGATTTTGTACTCAGCTCATTCACACACCCTTATTTTTTATATACTATTTTGGAAGGTCTTTTTTTTTTTTTTTTCAACGTTTATTTATTTTTGGGACAGAGAGACACAGAGCATGAACAGGGGAGGGGGAGACAGAGAGGGAGACACAGAATCGGAAACAGACTCCAGGCTCTGAGCCATCAGCCCAGAGCCCCACGCGGGGCTCAAACTCCCGGACCGCGAGATCGTGACCGGCTGAAGTCGGACACTTAACCGACTGCGCCACCCAGGCGCCCCTAATTTTGGAAAGTCTTAATCCTCTCCTCTATAGGTGAAATATTTTTCTTCTTCTTGATCACATAACGAAATATACTATTTGGGGACACATTAGATTTGTTGTAAGTGGTAAAATCTCCTCTCCTCTATAGGTGAAATATTTTTCTTCTTCTTGATCACATAATGAAATATACCGTTTTGGGACACATTAGATTTGTCGTTAAGTGGTAAAATCTCTGAGGCACAAACATCCTTTAAAAAATATATCTGAATCATCATACTTAAATTTGTATGATATATTGGATATATATACAATATTTATATGATATATTGGATATATTGGCTAATATTTTAAAGCACTATCTCCAATATGCATTATGCAGCAGAACATAAGTGTAGAGAGAAGCACAGCAGCAATCAAAAGATAGCTTCTGGGGGCACCTGGGTGGTTCAGTTGATTAAGTGTCCCACTTCAGTTCAAGTCATGATCTCACAGTCCGTGAATTCAAGCCCCACACTGGGCTCTCTGCTGTCAGCACAGAATCTGCTTCAGACCCTCTGTCTCCCTCTCTTTGCCCCACCCTCTCTCCCTGCCTCTCTCTCTCCCTCTATCTCTCTCTAAAAAATTTTAAAAAATGTAGCTTCTGTTGTCCTAAACACATCCCTAACCACGGAACCACCATCTTCCACACTAAAAATAAGATACAAAATGTAGGATCAATGTCATTCATGGAAACTGTAAGACAAAACAAACCAAAAGAACAACAGAAGCAAAATTTAGGTCTGCCCTTGAGAATATATATTTGTAAAACTGGATTTCTAAATATTTTTTAAGCCTAAATTTTAAGTTTGGGAAAGTTGACTTTCATCTTCCTTGAACATGAGTGGGGAAAAAAAAAGAGAGATAGAAAGAAAGCATCTGCCAGGTGGGTTTTCCAAGTCTTGATTATTAAACAGTAATTTTCATCAGATTTTAAATGCTCCCATCAATAGCAAGATTGTAGACGGATGATACAGCTAAATCACTGCTGATAGACAATTAGTTGAGTCTGCTGTCTCAAGCCAAGATTGGCAGAGTCTACTACGCTCGTAATCAAATTCCTCCGCATTCAACAGAGCAGGCCTGAGTTTTCTAGTTAATGCTATGAAAGCAGCATTGAATAAATACAAATGGCTTAATCTTCTTTTGCAGTCATATTCTCCTACACTAGTCTATGTAATTAGGAAAATACTACATCTCATGTCCTGAATAGTGAATACAGCAGATTGTTAATCATTATATTTATATGGTTTATATAAAAAAATATTTAAATTCATGAGTACTGTAAGATTTCTTTCAAAGAATATTAATACATGGACAATACCTGAATATATATTATCATGTCTGTAGCTTACTGACGTGTCTACGGTGTTCTCTTAAGAGAACCGTTACAAAGCAAAATTCAGGTATAGCAAATGTTGAAGAAAAAAAAAGTGCTTATATTTTTGTTTCTATGTACGTGCATAAGATATATATACACATATATACATACATATATACATATACACACATGTATATACATGTATACATGTGTATGTATACATACATGTATACATATATACACATATATACATACATATATGTATGTACATAATACAAACGAATTTGGAGTTTGCACATTCCAAGGGAAGACACATTCCCATATAGGTGAAAAAACAATCCTACATTCAAATAAAAATGTGACATATTAAAATGTATACTGAAAGTACTTCTAGTAAAGCCTATTTTATAAAATGTATTGTGAACTGTATTTTATCTGTATTTTACACCAATGTAATATTGATTTCCTACAAAAACACATAAATAAAAGATTTATGAGGAGTGTAGCAAATCTCATTTGGCCAACAAACCATAACTCTTTTGTGTCTGCTTTATGAACAGGAGCAACAATCGTAATGCTTCACATATTTCAATAATTCATCAAAAATGTACAAATGTTCATCATTTAAAAATAATTAAGAGAATAAGAATAATAATGGTGATTAATAACAAAGTCCTAAAGATTTATTTAACTCCCTCACATCCTTGCAAACAACAACAAAAAATTTATGTATATATATCTGTGTACAATATATAAAGGGATGCGCAGTTTGTACTTTCAAAAATGAGTTTATGAAAACTAAACAGATGAGGAAATTAACAGGCAAACAAACGGTTTTTGAAATAAAATAGGTTTTTGAGACATGGAAAGCAATATGATTACTTAAAAAACACAAAACATAGCAGCTTGAATCTGATTGAAGTGGTTCCACACTGTGCAGGCCGAGGCAAGAATCTAGAAGTGTGGGCAGATTACAGGGAAAGCAGGACTTCAGAACACAGAGGAGCCATTCTCCTTTTATCTGTATAACCTCCACCCTCCCTGTTTCACCTTCCAAAGTTGTAACCCTGAACTTGGGACAACAATCGGGAGATGTCTGTCAAAGCTGTTCTTCCCTCCCCTAATCTATTCTTTCACATAATTAACTGCCTGACTTATTTGTCCTCTGATTTTATCTGAGGAGCTGGCGAATTTCACTAATTCCTGCAGTTACCACATATCAATGTGAAAGAAGTATTTAATTCCCAAGATGAAAAGCAAACATTCAGAGTATGCACAAGTAAGACCAAAATACTGGAAAGTTAATAACACTTGTCACTCCTGTAGCACCTTCCAGCCAATGATTTCAAAGCCCTTAAAAAGGAAAAGCTTATCGCTCTCATTTTGCTGAAACTGAAATACAGAAAGGTTAAGTGATTTGTTTATTTATTTATTTGTGATTTATTTATTCTGCCCTCGTAAGTCAGTAATGGAGCTGGGAATAGGAGACAAAATTTCTGATTCCTTATTCTCTTTCAGACCACTCACCTTCCTTAAATGCTCACGGTAGATGCTGCTGACATTTACTTTTATAAGTCAGGCATCATCATTTTTGAACTGGCATGCCTACCCTGTGCTTAGAAATAGTCAAAAAAATCAAAGGCCATTGCTTTGGAGCTCAGAGTTCAGAGCAAAATTACTTTGAACAACTATCCCTTTGAGAAAATATGGAGTTAATGGAGACATTTATTTGGTGCGTCTCCATTATGATGTCACAGATACTGCTACCATTTATTGTACACTATGTAACAGGCACTGTGCTAGGTGCACGGAGATCATTGAAATTAAGCCATCCAACAGCCTTATCCACAGATACCACTGTTATTCAAATTTCCAGAAAATAAAACTGAGGAACAGAAAAGAAATTCACACAAACCACAAGTGGAGTGAGTGGTAGGCTACAAGTAGATGCGTAGCTTCTGGCTTTGGAGCCTATGGTTTATTTTTTCCACTAAGCAATACTGCCTCTTTTTTTGCATCACTGTATGACATCAAAAATTGATAGCAGGAAACATGTTTAGTAAAAGTAAACAAAATAAACTACTCATTCAAATGTGGACCTGCCCATCACACTGCTTGACAACATTCTTTGCCTCCAAGTGTTAATACAGTATAACCTCATACCAACACCAATTAAAAAAAAACAAAAAAAGCATTCAAAATTCAGAATTTCCAATGCTGATTGGAGAAAATACAGAGAAGAGGGGTTTATATGGGTGTGGGAGGTGAATTATTTTTACTAAAATGGTTACGTCCCTGCTGAAAACTCAATTTAAAAACAATTTAGATATTATCAAAGTGCCAGGTATATGTAAGGGGGAATCTATAAAATAGAAATTTAAAGTGATATATTTATCCAAATGTAAGAAAGAAAATAAAAATGTAAATAATGTTTTGTGTGGTACAGTAAAAAGAACACTGACCTCTTCAGTTCAGATGTGGTTTCAGATTCTAGCCCAACCATAGACTGCCATGACATTGAGGCAGTTATTTAATCTTGCTGACCTGCAATTTTCTCAGTTCTAAAAGAGGGATACCCCTGCCTTGCAGGGCTGTTGTGAGGATTAAACAGACCCTGGACTCTTTGAGTGAGACTCATATTTGTTTCGTTCACCACTTCCTAACATCCAGTCCAGCATAATCCGTGGTTTATTATAGATGCTAAATAAATATTTATTGAATGAATGATAATACTTAAGAATTTCAACGTAAAATCTGGCATGTTAGGTAGTCAATACATGCTATCACTTTTTAAAAACTTCATTAGTGATGTTGTTAGTGTTAATAATGTATATGCAAAAACCAGGAAGACTCTGAGATTTATGCTACTTGGGAGCTAAAAAATTTGTCTGCCATGTTTCATGGGTTTGAGGGGAAGACATGAGACTCCCAGATCAGAGACAAGGTGCAGTTTATTAATTACAGCAATAGCCATATCAGAGTATCACCATTTTGAAACATATGCCTGAGCCCCAATTTCCTCAGGACAACATGAGGAGGGCCAAATAATGGTGGCACAACCAATAGATGATATTACAGGAGAATGAATGATCAGTAAGCACGGTCACCGTTTGCTCCAAAGGGAGACACTATCTCTATTTTCCAAGGCTAAGAACAAGTCTGCCTTTTACTTTGAAGAGGGACACTGTCTCTGTCTTCTAAGACAGGACACTATCTCTGTCTTCTAAGACTGTTCTACAAGCATCCAGTGCCTCCTTCATAAAATGTGCAGAAACACAGAGTATCCTTGGAGAATTGTTATCCAGTAGTATCAAAACATAATATGGGATGCTCTGCCTTTCAAAAGTTCCTGTTATGCCAGTTCATTTTTGTGAAGGACCTATGTTGGTACCTGATTTTGCTAACCAAAATAAATCCAAAGAGAATTTTCACTTGTATGAAAAAAGGCAAAATGCAGACATAGCACTCAGCATTGTTTTATAGTGAGATTCTATACAGGCAGTGTGTATCCTGAGCAGCAAGACCGGCACTGTGAAGGGAAGCCTGGGTGGCTCAGTCGGTTAAGCATCTGACTCTTGGTTTCAGTCAGGTCATCATCTCACAGTTTATGGGTTTGAGCCCCACGTCGGGCTCTATGCAGACGGTGTGGAGCCCGCTTGGGATTCTCGGTCTCCCTCTCTCTCTGCCCCTCTCCTGCTTGCTCTCCATGTCTCTCTCTAAATAAATAAATAAACTTAAAAAAAAGTGGCACTGTTAAGCTCCTTCTTCAGGAACTCCACTGAGCATCTCAGCATCAAGCCTCCCTCACTCTGACTGTATCTGTGTCTGTGCCTTCTCTCGATTTATTTTGTGCATCCGTTAGCAAGATGAGTCCTAAGGCATCAGAAATGCCTAAGAGAGGTTGCCTTTTTAAAATGTTCTTAATGTTCAAAAATGTTTCTGTACAAATTAAGGTAACTGCTTCCTCACTTTACATCATTTCATCTTGCAAAAGTTTTCACAGGAACACTCTACTTTCAGATAGTGGGGAAAATCTGTATCTTGAAATATGATTAGAATGTGATTTTTAATTATAAAACAACAGTCTAGAAAGTTACATGAAGTTATACTTCTCTTCGCAGAGAGTTTAATGTTAGATTTAATTTGTCAGATGTCAGATTAATTTGCATTTTTTAAAAATTTTACCATCTTGTGAGAACATAAACATTGGCTAGAGTTAGAAATGTAGTTCCTTTTAATACTACTCTGTGCTGAACAAGGACACCAGAGAGTTTATGAAAGCTTTTATCTATCAAAGACCTAGAAACGTGGGGTAATTATGACAGGGTTCTATGCAGCCAGACAGAGAGGGGAGGCTTCTATTTCTGTATTGGAAATAGATACACCATCGAGGAGCACCTGAGAAATGTGGGGTAATTATGACAGGGTTCTATGCGGCCAGACAGAGAGGGGAGGCTTCTATTTCTGTATTGGAAATAGATGCACCGTCGAGGAGCACCTGAGGCAGCAACACGAACAGTGATAGACTTCCAGGTATCTCTGCCAACAGCTTTCTCAGATGATTTTCCTATTTTTCTACACTTGCCACTGGTACCTCTTGAAAGGGTGGTTTACAATTATTGCATTCACCTCTTCAATGCTCTTTCTTTCACTCCTTAATCACTTCATGTCAGACATCAGTACCAGCGGCTCAAAGGAAACCCTTCTATATCAACTGTGAACTTTCATCATATTCAGTGACTCGTCCTAAGTCTCTTCCTACTTGTGCTTTTGGTATCAGCCTGTCCATTTTGAGAGTCTACGCCTTTTGAATTCTATGCCCGTTCTGTTCTCGCATCTCTGATAGATAGCACTTCAACCTTCTCTTACCTGGTTCTGTTTCCCATCTCATCTCTTAAATGTCAAGTTTTCTCTTGGCTCCTCTGTCCTTTTTTCTCTCCATGTTCTCTCAATGAACCCATGGTTTTCCAGCATCAGTTCTATACAGATGGCAGTGAAAAGTATTATCTCCCTTTCTCAATTTTCTCTTGATTTAGTGTGTGTTCTGGTATCTGTCAGACACTTCCACCTGGATGCTCCAACAGCGTCTCATACTTAACCTATTTATAACTTAACGTCTCTGTGTATCCAGCCAGATGAGTTCCTGCCCACGAATACCCAATTTCTTATAAGCACACTGCTGTTGTGAAGCACAGTGTTGCTGCTACTCCGTCAGCATCACGTCTCAGTCGTAATACATCTTTTCCAGCAAGTCCTCGTCACCTTGGCTTAGAGCCTATAACTCACTCTTTGACAATAAAAAAAAAAAAATCTGACAGGTTTTCCTACTTTGAGGTTCCACTTCTCCCTACGCCCTGTTTCTTCTGTTCTTTTCTTTAGGAGGAGCGACTGCCAGGAAGTCTGTGATGCTCCCTGAACAAAACCCATGCCCCTTAGCGTGGCTTCAAGTCTCTCTACAACCTGGTCCTCACCTGCTTCCATTCAACACACGTTCAAGGAACTAGGATAATGTAGAAAGTGGTGCCTGTTTGGAGTAGACACACAGGGAGGGAGAACGAAGTGACCTCAACCAATAAATAATTTGATTATTACAAAGCATCAAGTACTAAGTTCATGGGAAATGATACCACATACAGTGCTATTTCTACCCTCATCTCCTGCTATTCTCTTCCACATGCAGGATGTTATCACCAAGGCGGATTGCCTGAGATCAAATGTTGTTCCTTTTCCTTCTCAAAATACACTAATGTGTTGTATTTTTTATAACCTTTCTTTTGTCTCTTTCTTTTCACTATCGTTTGAAATCCTACCTATTCCACGCAGCCCAGCTTAAAGGCCATTGGTCTTAGAATCCATCTTTGATCATCTCAGCCACTCTCAGAACAATTAGAGCTCTTTGTACAATGTTTATGATACTCACACTTACAGCATCATACGGCAGTTAAGTGGATGCAGATCATTGCCCCCACTGTACTGGGAAGGCCTTAAGGGGTGAGCACCATTATGTAATAATACTTCTTTATAATCCCCACATGCCTAAAATACTAGCCAGTTCATAGTAGACTTTCAATATTTGTTGAATGAGTGAATGCAGTAATAAAACACCCCTAATATTCAGGGTGTTTCCTTTGGCATAGACTAGAAAACTCCTACAAGCTGCCACTTTATAAAAAAGCAGTCAGTGGCTGGTGTGACAGAAGCCTGGGCCTCTGCTGGCAAAGAAGTTAACAAGGTATTATGGTAGGCAGCAGTTTCATCTGGAAACTCTCCTGCAGAACCCCAAATCTCCCACAGAGCAGTTAGGAAGGAGGTCAAATTCCCAATGGGTTGAAGAAAAAAAAATCTACTAACAAATTTCACCAGAGCAGAGGTGCCCAGAGCATAATATGATCACCTCCTTGGGAACACAGTATTTCTAGGAAGGATATCATCAAAAATCAATCACTCAACAGTTCCACGATTGCCATGTGATCCTAGGAAATGCTATTTGCAAACAGTAAAACAGACGGAGATTTGCTAAGTCTCCAGATACTCTTCTCCTAAAGCTGGGGCCTCCAATTTTCTAAGCTCATTAAACTACTCTCTAATTTTATGCCTGTAACACACTGCTATGTATGTGGTTTAAAACAATCATAAGATTTAGCATATTATGTCTTCGAAGCTCTTTGCACACATCAAGTAATTATCCACATAACACCCCTGTGATGTAGGTATTATTATTCCCATTTTATAGATAAGGATATTGAGACACTAGAGATCTAATAATTTGCCTACGGCAGTATGGCAGACCAGCTGCAAAAACCAAATTAAAATAAAATTTTCTGACTCTTTGTCCTGATTTCAGGCTGTAAAATTACTAGATATCAGACTTTCCTCTATAAACACTCTATAGTATCTATGTGAATACATAGTGATATGCATACAGATCTCACAAAATAAGTATCACTATTATTTAACAGGAATATAGATACTTCCATATTATGCTGCTCTCTGCATGTGAGGATAAAAGAAATAAACATTATCCCAGTATGTTTGGGAAATATAGATTAACTGCATAATTCTGTTTAATTATCTGTACCTCTTAAAGGTATAAATAACAGTCCACACTGTTACCAATTTTAGTATTCTCACAATGAGATGATTAGAAACAAAATGGCTGGTTTGAAAAATATTTCTTAGGACCTTCGTTTTGTGCTGTAATAAATACCTCACTGAACCAAATGGGGAGGACATGATAATCCTGTACCTCATGCAAAATCAATTACATTTTAGTTCAAGATTCTCAGTGGCTGAAATAGGATATTATTTTATGTCATGAACAATATGTTGTTCCAGTTACTAAGGAAACCAGTAGCAAAAACTAAGTTTACAATGATGCATTCTCAAGAAATTGACCACAATGTCGGTCTCTGGGGCATCATTACAAAGTGCTGTTTGCATTTAAATTTCTTATAACCCTTAAGCAACTGATTTGTTTGTTTACAAGCATGAGTATGCATTTTTACTCTAGAAAAAATTTCTAAAACATTCAACCAATACATCGATATTTAACCATTTGGAGAGCTACCCGTTAAGCATGTGATGTCTCTTGCTGAATTATTATGGGTGGATTTGTGCTTCCGTGGGTTTCCAATGAGACCTCCCTTAAAGCCTCCACACATAATGTGCTCCTCACTAATGAAAGCTGCACATTCTGTTTCACACATGGCAACAAATAGGTGAAGTCATGTTGACTTCTACTGTTGTATGTCACAAATAACAAGATTCTACAGGAATCAATACATCTGTTTTGCACACAAGGTTTCTAGAGTCTACGGCTATTCGAGGCGGATTCCAAGTTCCTCAGGGAAGGCAAGGAAAACCCCAGATTTTTCTTGACAGACACTTGCCTCTTTTGTCAAAAAGAAACAACAAATATTCTGATGAGTTACTGATGCTTTTATAGTTGAAAACTCTCCTGACAAACTACTCTACTGACCAGAGATGACAAGGCCTTGACACGCTGCCTCTTCCTTCAGAATATATAGAACTGCTATAGGAGCTGATCAAACTGAATCCAGCCACAGAGAAAGAGAGAGTGATGGACATAGAACAGCGTCAGGGACAGGACTCTGGGCTGTTTTCCCTTACGGAAATCAACATCCATTCATTGTCTCCAGAATTCATTTGCAGAGTATCCTTTGTCTTAAGGTTTTGCACTTAGAACTTTGTAATGATTTTTGTACCAAAAGCAATTCTTGAGCTCCAAATTTATTCTATATTTAGTGAAATAAAACCCCACAAACAGTACGAAATGAACCTTTGCTGAACAAATCACTTTTATGACTAAGCAATCGCACAAACTCACCCCAAGGAACACAAAAACTAAATAGAAGAGACAAGATTTCTATTCGAAACTGAGACAAGCAATTCCAAATTCAGCCGTCCATAATAAAACAAATTTAATTAAGTAACATTCTAACTTTAAGAAGTATGCTCACTGATTTAGATCAGGGTTTCTTGTTTTGGAGGGGGGGGGTTCTTTGCAGAAAATTATTTTAGCACAGTGCTTGTAAGCCGACTAGCATTTTGCATTACTCATTTTTTTCCTTCCCTCCTACTCAGCATCAGCATGCATGGTAAATATATTGCTCCTGAATAGGAAGAAATTATGAAAAGTAGAAACAGAGATCAAGCTTTCCTAGGTGTCTGGGAAACCAGCACACTGGAGGCTCATTTTTTTGTAAGGTTTCTTTTATTTCCCATCAATATGCCATAAGCCTGATCTGGAGGATCCCCTCTAGTTGAAGCAAGAAAGTAATTAAGTCTCCAGGCTCATCACAACCTGTGCAATCTCATGTGCAAAGATTGTGCTTTGAGTCAAACAGCTTTTAGTTTTATGACAAAGACTCCTGTAACGGAGGGTTAACAATTAAAGGCAGGCAGTGTGTTTCTCTCACGGGGCTTGAAGCTCACTCAAGTGCTACAATCAGCAATCTCATTTGAAAGGGAAACTGGTTTAAACCCAGACTTTTTGTTCTTGTTTTTTTCTTTTATTTTGTTTTTACTTATCTTTATTTTCTGTTTAAGCTCGGCCTTTCTTTGTTGCACCTGTTTACTCATCTTGCTTTCCATGAGACCTTTTTTCTTGGTCTCCATCCTTAGGAAATGTTAGGTATATTTCCTCCTTGGCAGGAGTCATATAATAAAAATCAAATCCTTGGTCAGTCTGTGTGTGGATTGTTTACTAGTTAGCCTCCAATGCCTTGAACCCGAAATGTATCACTGGCAGGTGTAAAGAGGTCTCCTGGAGGGTACCAGTTCAGCTGAGTTCCTGGCCAAGGTAACAATACACACCTACATGTACACACCCTTTGCCTTTTCAGTGCCTTTTATCACTGTCCTGTCTCTGTGTGGAGGTTGCATGCACCCTCCTCATTAAACAGCACAGAAATAAAGGCTTACCTTACTTTACCCCTTCTAATAAGGGCTGCCTTTTTCTTCTGTCTCCACGTTAGACACTGCTTGCTTTCTGTGATGCACCTGCATCACAACAGTTCAGTGGGTCTCTTTAAAATTAGATATTAAAATGCATGTCATTTGTTTTGGGCCTAATGGCATGGGTAATATGCTGCTAATATAAAGACTGATTTAATGAATTAGCTCAAAGACTGTGTAACGCATTTCTTGGGCAAGGGGTGGGGCGGTGGTGGCGAACGCAGGCAAAACCCTTCTAAGCAACACACATCAGCGACCTTCCCGTCAAGTCCCTGTGAGGGGCTGGAGATCCTCACACAATTTACAGAAGCACATTTTTAGAAGCTGAACCTGAGGACAGTTACTTTGTTTTGCTTTATAAAGGAGATATTTAGAATCTGAAAGAATATATAAATCTCAGCGATTTAGATCATTAAAGCTTCAAGTGAACTTTTAAAAAAAAAAAGGTTACTGTCATAATTTTTACCGTTTCAGAAGAACAGAACTAAAACAGCTGAGAAGGGAAAATAAAGATGACAAACAGTTCAGAATGTGATTAAAAACGTGTCCTTCTGCTAGCACTGACTGTTGAACACAGCATCCTGAATGAAATGAAATGTGTCCTGTGTGAGCCGCAGAGTGCACGGAGAGCCTCACAGCGATGTTGCCAAATAGTCCTTAACATCTATTGGAAATTAGCAGCAATATTTTTGTTTTTCACTAAGTCCTGCCACTTTTCTCTGACAGTTATTTTGGAGGAGGGCAGAGGACAGGGCCACTCAGAAGAGATGCCTGTAAACGAAATAAGAAAACCTCCAGCTTGCTCTCGTATTTTTATACCCTTTATGTAGCAGGCAGGATTCACTGATTTGCATACATAATTGCAGGAGTTAAAGGTCCACCTACAGAAATTGCAGCACAAACTTGAGACGCAGATGGGGGACACTGGGGTGACAGAAGTTGGCCTCTTTGCTCGGGTTCTTCCTTTGAGTAATGGGAAGGGTCCCCACTTATCTGTTTTTATCAAATTCTTTCACCTTAACTCTGCTTCAAAGTCATAAAAAAATCTTCTATCTTAACCTTGGCATGAGGTCAGGAGAAAAGACTTTGGAGGGTCCATTTATAGGTTTTTACCCCCAGTCTCAGAGGACTGTACATTCTCCAGGCCAGCTGTACCTTTTGAAGTTTCACAGAGGTTCTATATTCTTTATAGTTATAATTTCCTTTTAAAAAAAAGAATCCATGCTGATTAGTTAGCAACTTTTTTCAAACTATTTCATCTAGTACAAGTGGCTTAAGCTGTATTGTTTGTTATCAGCTCTTGTATTCACAATACCAAGATCGTCTTTCCTACAAATCCACCTATACTATCCTCAATATTGATTCATTTGTATTTCTAGTCAATCTGAAGATAGCGGTAGAGTAAGTAAGAATTTGCATAGGTCAGTAAATTCCTTCATACTTAAAATAAATGTGTCAGAAAGGAGGCAAGGCATTGTCATTTTTAGGTGGAAAGGTGTTACAGCCGTTTAAGTCTGCATTTGAAGCAGGACACACATACAACCATAAAAGTGATTGGGCATATTTCAAATGTGACTATTTTGCATAAGACCTACTATTTGTGTCATGTATTTTTATTTGAGCGAATTTTGTTTCGTCGTGCTTGAAATGTGAAGAAAAAATAAAGTGATGCTGTCCCCCTAGTAATTAATTCTGAACACCATAGGGTTGCACTGTGCCTCATTCAAGGCAAATCAGGTTTCTCAGCTACAGCTCAGTGTAAGTTCTGGGGAAAAGGCTGAAGTCAAGGTGTTGTCTTTCAGTACAGTCTGCCTCTACTCATCACACCCCCCAACCTCATTCTGGCAAAAGGCAAGACTGAAACTTGCCCTCTGCGATGGTAAGTTATGACCAGGAATTATGCTTCTATCCGACTTTACAAGATAACTGAATGGGAGAAAAATAGAACATTAACTTTTCAGTGGCTAAGAAAAGGAAACATTAATAGCTTAACAATCCATTTCTATATAGTACTAAAAGGAGAATATAACCAAATGGAAATATGTGCAATTCAGTGTTTATTTTCTTTGCTTAATTTAAATAGCATAAAGTAATACAATAGAAGAATCATGTGAAGCCTCAAAATAGCAGAAAAGAAGGTTTCCATAAGCAATTATGGTTTCAAATTTGATTTGGGGTAATTGTCCAAAAAGAACAAGGAAGTTCCACAGGAATTGTGCCAACCAGAACATAAAGGAAAAAAAAAAACACTGTTTACAGGGACCTTCTGATTTATGAAGAAAACTGTGTGGTCCTCCAACAGGTTCATGAAAATGCAACTGATAGAAATGGAGAAAGGAGGAACATTTTAATCTTGTCGGCTAACCCCACTGTGGGGCATCCTCGGATTATCCCTCATGACAAAAATTCTGGGCACAACTTAAGTCTACCTTCCTAGCCAAGAACTGGTCAATGTCGCCAAGTAGTAAGAGGGAAACAGCTAGAACTCCCATTGCTGGCATAAGTAGGCAGCGGGCAAGCTCACTGGAGTCCACTCTAGGCTGCCACTGTGCACATTGCCTAGTTCTGTCAGCACACTTGGAAATGGAGCAAGTTGTGTTGTGGGGACGTCTCTCAATTAACAATGAGATTTTCTGAAGGAAGTGAGGATTTATTTTGAGACTTAAAAATGCCTTTCCCTCTTACCACTAAAAAACAAAAACAAAAAACCAACAACACCACCACCACACTAAACCAAAATAAAAAAATTAAGAAAAAAAAAAAACCCCAAACCTACAAAAACATCTCTTTCCTTTCACTTTCTAAAATATATCCAGGTCTGCTTTAGAGAACTTGAATCATTTTAGCGAGTTGGGAATGTCCTATCTACCTTAGTAAATGCAGACACTTTAAAACTGTATGAGGTTAGGATAGAGACGAGTGATTCAGAGCACCAGCCATGAGTGCAGGCTGGGCACCTGGCATAGTTGCGTGGCCCTGGATAGGGAATTTAACTTCTATGTATTTTAGTTAACTTGTCTAAATGATGGAATATCAATACTACTTCATGAGGTTTCTTTATGAATTAAATAAAGCATGTAAAATGTCTGAGATCTAACAAATATGAATTACTTATGGTACTAGTTTTTAGCGGAGAGCCTAAGAGTAATTCCTCAAGAATAAGTATTGTTCAATCAAGAGTGGATGGTTTTTATTTCTGGTTTGTTTTGACTTACTTATTTCACCCATTTTTCATGTTCAGCCAGCTATATAAATACAAAGTAAAATATATCATATATAACCAGATAAAATACTGATTTAAAATATCTAACAAGAAGACTTACTAGGGAAATTGAAGAGTCTTGAATGTAGATTTACCATAACTTTTAATTAAAATATTTAGCTTCAGTGCCACAAAAAGTTACTTTGTTAATGATTTAGCATATTTTGAAATGGATATCATGATATACAATTAAAGTAATGAAAGTCTTTAAAACACACGTGAAAGAGATAAATGCCCCCTTTTTTTTTATGCAGACACTGAGTGTAATTGGTATAAAGCTTTTCACTTTAAACCAATTTGAGGTAACTTGGTAACACCGAAATGTCATTTTATTAGGTGAGTAAATAAAAGACTAAAAATACTAATAGACTGCAGGATCTCCTTCACTGGGATTTAAGGTGACAACTTCCTTTCCAAAAGATTGCCTGGAACTAACAAAAAAAAAAAAAAAATAGAGTCGAGTCATAGACTATGGTAATATAAAAAATTAGGAAATCTAATTTTAATCTTGTAACGTTGAAGAAGAGAACACCTAGATCTGGAGACATTAATAGCTGGCCTTAAGCAGGTAGCAAATTAAGAACAAAGCCAGGATGAGAACCTAGATCTTTTCAGATTTCAGACCATCAGTTTCAGAAAAAGAAAAAAAAAAAGGTTTTAAATGTAATTTCTCTCAATTAAAAAAATACTGAAATTTGAATAAATTTAAGAGCAGAAAGGTTGTACAAAACATTAAAATTTATCACAAAATGTTAGTGCAATAATATGCCTTACGATGACCTTTATTCCAATAGTTATTTTTATTTGCTAGTCTTACATTTCTACTAGAAAGTTCATGTGTTCATTAATATTTTAATGTAATTTGATGATTTGCATCGTTGAGAAAGAAAGTTTCAGTGAAGTAAGTATGTCAGTTTATAGTTTTTTATTTAATTTTTTATTTAACATTCACCAGCTTTTCATTTGAATTTTCACGTTAAAACAAAATTCTGGATTTCCAGAACAGTTGCTGTACATTAATCTTGTTTTTTTTTTAAATGCTTCATCTATAAAACATACCAAATAAAAAATGTTACATTCATACCACTTATTGATATTGACTCTTAAAATTACCAGAGTCTTGGAATCACAATAAACAGGATTCAAATCATGTTTATGAAGAAAACAAAGTTATTCAGAGCTTGGGAAGGTATAATAAAACCACAAAATATTTCTAGAAGGTAAATCATTACTTAAGAGGTTCTCTTTTTAAAAACCTCAAAGATACTTAAAGTAGATACCAAGTAATGCTCTCTTTCTAAGATTGAAGATGTTGAATTTTTTTTTAAGACTTTGTTTTTGTTGGTGGCGATATAGTATTTTAGTATTTAACACATTCTACACAGCAACTGAATTAATTTCATGTGGACTTCAGAAATCTTAAACCTGAGGCCCAGAAATTAATGTTTTATTTGACTGAAATGAGAATAAACAAAATAAATTAAACAAATATCATCTCTGCTTTTCATGTAGAACCCCTATAGATGTTGATGTGTATTAACCATGTATAGAATCCTGTTATCATTATAACAATAGATACTAAGAAACTTGCTTTCATTTGATTCCTCTGTCCAGCTTCTTATAAGATGGCATCCATCTTATTCCTCTATCACACCGAAATCGAAGCAGACAGTGGTTATTTATACACACTGAGATAAGGCAAGGATAGATCCTGCATTAGTCTTTGGCATATGTACCTATGATACAATCATATATTACCTCCCCTCTGGGAACATAGAATTCACTCGAGTACACAACAATGAGCCAGAGTACCTTACTTCCTATGTCTGAACATTTGACCAAACTTAAGAAACAACACCCCAGCAACCTTGTCATTTCAATTTTTCACACTTTTGTCTGTATGTGTTTTATGTCTCAACAAAGACTTATCTCCCCAACCCACTGCCACAGGATAATTCTCTGTAACAAAGCTCAGTCTCAATCTCCAACCAAATGAAAAAAGGGCAAATCCCCAAAGAGAAAAGTAACGGTCACAGCCATTTCTACGGGTCCCAATCTCACAGACCAAGGAGGAACCGATGACAGTTCATCGCTACCATAAACCGGCAGAATTTGCCCCAAAGGGATTGGAGCTTCTGTAAGGGGATTTTGTAGGAAGAATATCTTTCTGAGCCCTCCAACAGAGAGAAGCATTTTTTACAAGTAAGGAAGCTGTGTTGGCACAACAGACAACATTTTCAAGCTGGGCGGAGATGCAAATAGCCACTAGTGTGAGAATGTTGGTGTCTGTCATATATACAGCTTCCTAACCATTCTTCTTCTTCCCTCAGTCTTTGTATAATAATGTTTAGAGGGAGAAAGAATACAGCATCGTGGAAACACTTTTGCTATATATCACCAACGCATCCAAAACGTCAAGGGCCCTCAAAAACGGCTTGTTTCCCTTCCCTGGTAAGGGTTAAGATGCCATTAGGCAGCCAAGTGAGGAAAATGGGGGAGTAAAAAGCGATGGTTGGGCAAACTATCGAGCCATACTTAAAACTGCACCTGGAACATCATGGCCCATTTTTCCCATGATTCTGTTAATAAAATAAAACTTTATTTTATGTAGTGTCTTTGTGCCAAAACGCATCCCCAAATACTTTATAGACTTAAATAATGCATTTAATACAACTGCCGCATGGTGCTGTGGTGCCCCAGATCACTAGGAGTCTTGAATTAATACACTGTAATGATCTCTCCCCAGAGAAAGCTGCAAGTGTCTGGTTGCTGGGCAGATTATGGAAAGGGATTTGGGGTAGCGTAATTAGGGGAGGTGCTTGATGGCTGGCACACCTCCGAGATTCTAATTTTCTTTTTTCCATGTTAAAAAATATGTAAGAGATTATTCTGTGGGCAAACTACAAACTAGAGAAAAATTTCAAATGTGAACAAATATCCAGACATTTTCTGTTAAGAGGTGGAGAGATATTGGAGGATGATGGTACGGGTGAAATGTTGACTCCGAGTTAGCCTCTTGTACCATCTTTCAATATAAAGGCAAAGGCTTAGCTCTTATTCATCTTAGCTTCGTCATATAAATGAATACAACTCTGAGCCCAGTATGGAACTATTTCAGGCAGTTTCTATTACACCTAGCATGTGACCTTCTAAACCCCGGAATCCCTCGTGTATGGCGTATTCCAACTAATATAGGGGCTTTTGTCTCTTTCCATATGCTTCGCTGTCTCTCTAAGACAAAAGCCAACTTTTGAAGTGCAAAATAAATGTGTTAAAGGGCTTTTAAACTCAACTCACAATGATATAATCATTTAAAGGAGTTGATGTAATCATTACAAGCAATTTGTCCTTGCCAAAGATTGAAAAATGAGTCCTAAAAGGAGAGAGCTAGTGCTGAAGCCTGCATCTTGCTGCGCATAGAAGGGCAGAAAATGCCTCTTACATATTTTTGCATAAGTTGTTCCACTGCCTAATTGGGCAGGAGAGCAGGACAGAATTTATGGCTCAGAGTTCTCCTCAGCCACAGGTGTAGAGTGAGATTGGGATTGTTAACAAGCTAATTTTGGTCTGGAACTCAGTTGAAGCATTTCATTTCTAGCGGTTGGAGAGATGTCACACATTCTCGGGCAGCAGAATGTGCTCTTCCCCTTGCCACAGAGATTAGCCACAGCCTGTGATGCTGGTACTTTGCCGGCAGGAATGGGACAGAAGCGCCACTGCTGTGTTATTATCTGGGATCTATTATGTTTTTACATTTTTCAAAAATCTTTAAGCTAGATCTTTGACATTCAACTGCCTATAAAGACATGTGCCACCTGATGAGAAGCTTTGATGTGCATTTTGAGGATTAAATAATCTAGATAGAAGGCAATGTGTTTCCAGCCAAGAAGAAAACTATGGAGAAAATTTTGCCTCCTGCAGCTAAGCTCTGTTGGCAGTCAATACCTTTTAGCTTACCCTCTATATTTGATTTCATACATATTTACAGACTATTTTTCCTCTTACTGCTAATTCTTTTGAGACCAAATTAAGAACAAAGATAGCAGGAACAGGCTTCATCAAATAAAAATGTAAATATGCTGCATCTCATTTGTGCTTGAAGAAACTTTATTTAAATATTTTTTGTGAAGTGGAATAGTCTGGCTCTATCATTATTATCAGCAACTAGGAAAGTAACAGCCTAACGAATCAGTGTAAACCATGGAGCGGAAAGTAAAGTTATGCACTCTGGTAATGTGGCCTACTTTAGAATGAGATTTTTCTATAACTGCCAAAGAGAAAGTGACTGTAGTGCTGATGTACAGAGTCAATGACAATTGTCATGACTGACTTTATTTGTTGATATACCAAATGAAATTATTTTGACTCTGACTACTAGTATTTTACAAAACAATGCTGATATCATACTTTTAAGTGAATGAAACAGAGGGTGATTTCGGATCTTTACCTATCTCTTTAAATTTACTATACTTCGGTTTTTGGAGAATGGTGTGAGAAAGCTCCAGAGTCACAAGCTAATTAGACTCTGCTTAATTTTGTTTCCCCTACCTTGATCAAAAGTATTATATCGCCTCATCAGCAGGACCTAGGAAGTAAAGCAGAGAATCATGCTGGCTGCATAGAGCATGTTATTAATTAAATAATGCAGTAAGAAAAGAAAAATATTTTTAAAGGACTTTCAAAAAAAAAAAAAAAAAACAAGTCCAAATCTCAATCAGAAATTAGTTTGCAGTTCTTCAGGCATCAAAAACCATCACTACATTTCTCCAGATTGCTCTAATTCGTTTTTCATTAACAAGAAACAGTTAATAAATTCTAAAAAGGGGCTCTTTTTCCTAGTTGTGGGCTGAATTTTCATATTTAAACTAAATGGTCTTTCAAACCTCATTTGTAGGACAGTATAATGTGTCAATTGCCAGGGTTATAAACATCTGAGCTCTCCTTCATCTTTCTTTAGAAAAACCCTCCCTGAGCCCCCAACCCTAACACAGGCATCTTAATTATTTACTTTGCCAGGATTATTCTTAATAAAGGGCACAGGTTTGGTGGGGGGGGGGGGGCAGTAAAAACACAAGCTCTCCTCTGTCACTGGGTATTTTACACTATCTTTTGTTCAGACACTTGCCCAAAATACCAACTGTCCAACTCATTTAAATGTTTTATCCTTAATGACTTTAACAGGAAGGTGAGAGCTAGTTAACCTTCAAAAATTAAGGAGAGAACCTAAAATCCATGACTGACTGCTACATTCAAAAACTGAATGATTCCATGCCGTCTATGGCTATGAGAGGCCGTATAGTTCACACACAATGAACTATAAAGCAAGGAGGAAAGACTGTTTCACTGGGGCAGGGGGGCTGTCAGGGGGAGAGTTATGATTGACCTCTAAGAGAAAATGATTCTTACTAAATACTTTCTTTTTGTGTGTGCTGAAATGACTGTCCTCTAGAGCTCAGCAGATGAAATGTGCCCCGCCAGTAGACAGGAGAACTTTAAACCTCTCAAGTGTGAGAATAATGAAACTACCATTTCTCATCTACAACGTTATAATCAAAAGAGTTTGAAAATACTTTCCATAATAACTAGGAAAGTGATTTATACAAATAAATGTCTCAAAATCTCAAAGGTTCCACCACAGTAATTAAAGGTGTAACTTTTGCATTTATTTTGCAATTCATGTCTCTGGAGGCTAATTTAGGGTACTTTTTACACAACAATATTAATTTATTTCTTTGTGCTACATCTTACATGATTTAAAGTTAACATCTGCAGTGTCCTTGCTTTCAAATGTAGATTTTGCCTTTCTAACTCCAGCTTGCTAGAGCTGTCTATGAAATCCTTTCACACCTCATACACACTATTTTCACACACACCCATTCATGCCCACACTCATAATCACAACACAGAGACGCTCTCTTTTCAGTGTAAGATAGATATCATCTTTAGGTTTTCAGGGTGGCCCTGAAGATTTGAAATAAACAACCCCATCAGAAACCTTGAAATCTTAAGATCATTGTCTTGAATTCAAGTAGATTCAATGTTATTTACCTGTTTTGAAATTAGTAGATAGGATTACTCTAGACATCCTGGCTTTTTTGAATATCTAATTAAATTGTATTATATCTACGTTAACTGGATATAAACTCAACATTAAGAGGTTACAAAAGGTAACACAGACCCTTCTGTGTACTAGATAACTCATTTTAGCCAACACTGTCTTACCGATCGCTTCCAGAGAGTGGCTGAGAACTGCCCCATTCTTCATGGACTTTTGTTGTCTTCTGGAAGCCTCCCTCCTGGCCCCCAGATTCCAAGTAACCTAGTTAGCATATCCCTTTGCATGTAAAAAGGGAATGTACCCTGTAACCTGAGGCCAGGCCCACCTTAATTAACATTTCAAATCAGAGACTCTAAGCAGATATTTTACAGAGGTACAAAAAGGAAAAGAAACTGGCAGGGTGGGATGAAGGCAAGCCTATGGAGGCCTAATTTACTGAGCATTATTAAACAAAGATTTCGTAAAGAGACAGCAAAGAGAGAAATGGATTTCTACATAGAGTAATGAGCATTAAGAAACTAAGCTCATGTCTTTTAAAATGGGAATATCTGTGGCTGATTTTCTTCTGGTAAATAGGTTAGACCACAATAAGAAACTAGACATTCACTTAATGGGGGATACTTCTAAGATTTTGAATAGATACTCACCCCTCTTCCACAAAAACCCTATTTTAACCCTTTGAGTTCTTAAGGCATTTGCCTATAAATGCTTTGTACTAGGTACAAATAAGATATTCGAAATTATTGAGTGAATTGAATCAGTGTAGACATGCTAACAGGACTAATCAGGTCACTGAGTTTTGTTGTTGTTGTTGTTAATAATGATGATTTGTTTGTTTTAACTTTACACATTTCAATCTAGCATTTTATTTGTCTGGATGGTGCTCCAGGATCCATGAAGCCCTGGTAGTCTTAGGTTAATCAGAGCCAAACTAAATGGGATGGAAATACTAAGTATAATTAATTTATACAGCTTGTTACTGTGCTGCAAAACCAATCAAATGTGCATTATTATTACTTTTTCTTTGATGTAACATATGTTTTGGAGGCAGGTGGGGTATAAATTATACAGAAGTGAGTAAATGAAATACTTGTCTCTGTAGAATTGGACCAACTGAATGTTTCAACCCCAGTGTGGTGTGCCTAGAGTCATAAACCAAGTCACCACCCAGGACAATAGCCACAGAAATAGTTTTTAATTATTCAGTTCCTATAAAATATTTACGCCCCAAAGTTTCTCTCATTCCATAATCTTATTATCAGGATTCTAGCAATCTATTGATTGTTAACCAAAATTAAAATTATGAATATACAAATATCTTCCACTGTCATGGACTTCAGAGATGGGAGGGTACCTTTTTCTGTTCACACAATTACAACAACACTGATGACTCTTTCAAGATCTTTGTGATTCTGCTAGGATCCAATAATACAAGAGAGTATTTGTACGCATTGGGGTAATTGAATGAGCTTCAGTTTAACTTTTGGAGTAATAAGAGAAGATAAATTTCTGTCAAAAGGAGAAATATGCATTTTTCACACTTGCACCTGGCAGCTTTAATTTAAGATATCCAGCTCCAATACGGCAGCTGGGGCAAGATATTAGAACTAGAAATTCTCTTCCCCAGATTGCCAGGGTAAAAAAAAAGGTGAGACTCCAGACATGACACATGCCTGGCAAGTGTACTTTTTGTCCTTCCAATCTCCATGGCAGACGTCATCAGTCTATCACAACCTTTTCTATTTGAGCAAGATGCAGCCTCAAAATCCTTCATTGCAGTATTTTCCAAATTCCAGACCGTCACAAAATACTCCCATCAGGTTGTCATAGCCACTGCTACCAGTATTTGGTAAATGTTATTTACTTAGTATTTGTCTTTCAATTAATAATGTTTTCACTTAATTGCATTCTATAAGAAAACCGTACATTATCCCTTGCTATCCATAAAATTATAGGTTTGATATGCTAGTTAAGGGTTTTTTTTTTACTATATATCAAAACAAGTGATTATTAAAATATAAAATATTAATTTGTACACCATCTAAGAATCAAAAGTAGAATGGAAAATATTGCTCTATATAGTGGTCAATCTATGGGCAGTCAGATGTGAGAAAACTCATTTGCTTTTTTTACTCTAGAAGACATATCCACCAGGAGAAAGAGTATTTCATGCAAAATGATTCAGTTGAAATTAATTAAATACATATTTATTGTTTACCATCTTTAGATCTGAAGGGGAAATCAGAAGGAGTGGTTACCAGGTCCTGGAAAGAGCGATAAGGTGAACTATGGCGTTTAGTGGAGAGATGTAATGGACCTAAGGCAACCAGGCAGGGGAATCAAGCCTCCAACTCATCTTCACCCTCTTTTGATCTTACGCCAGGGTCTTCCTTTAGCAAAAGCCAACTGAAAGTCATTGATACAGTCTATAGGGATCAGCGTTAGGACACAGAACAAGATTTCCAGGGTGTTGAAGAGATCTGGAGGGTAAATAGTAGATATCTAGCACCAGTTAGCATTGTTCTAAGAAGATACAATGAAGAATATAACATAAAGCTATAGTTTTGTGGGTAGACAGAGGAATAAACAAGCTCTGTGAGTTGGTATTCATATGGTGTGTGAAAATAGGCAACTAATGAGCCCTGGAAACTCAAGAAATCTACCCAGGGGAAGTAAAATCATCCTCAAGAAGTAGGTGTTACACAGCTCAAGGGGAAAGATAGGCATGAGATACTTTCCAGAAGAATGAAAGGTATATTATAGTACAGGAACTGGATAGTATTTAGCATCACTGGGCAGGGCATAGATTGTAAAAGAAAGGATACAGGTAGAGGTTATAAGGGAAGATGGAAAGAAAATAAGTCACCATGAAGAGATTTAGATGTCATACTAAGGTGTATTTAATTCTAACTGTAATGGGGAACCACTGAAAGAGAGTAGTGAAATTGTTTTATTTGTGTTTTAGAAATATTGCCCCAATTAAAGAGAGGCATGACTGGAATCAAGAGCAGTGAAGAGTTTAGTGTTTGAGTAAAACAAGTGGTGATTGTGTGCAGAATTGAAACTGTTTCGGGAGGTATAGTTACAGACATATATAAGAGGCATTATCAACAGGTTTAGATGATATGTGGAAAGTGAGAGAGCAAGATTGTCTCCTCATTTATGTTAGCCCAAGCCTTACCAAATCAGTTAGTCTCACATATCTTTAGCACAGCTAAAAAATATTCCTTAAAAGTGTTAATTACATATGGTTTCTACACATGGAATCTTTTTTCCCCCAATTTACCTATCATTAGAGAATTGGAGATATAGTCTGATGTGGGTGGCAGAAAAAACTGACTTAAAAGTAAAATTTAAAAAGTCTTGAAATTTGTATAAAAATATTTAAAATAATGGGGAGAGATTGGGGGGGAGTACCTAAAAATATTAAAATATCTTCATACAATACAGGTATATGTCAATTGGTCAGACTATACAAGAGACACAATTACAATGATCTCTTTCTTACAGTTTCAGTAATACATTCTTTGCCACAAGGCTGAATATAGAGCCATCCCAATTCACATACTTAAACTAAATCGCTGAATAACAAAGCAAACTAAAGGATTCTTTTCAGATTTGGCAGTAAAATAAATAAATAAACAAACAAATAAATAAGATACATCATTTCTATAACTCTTTTCCCACTTTTCTTCTCTTGAATAAGAAAACTTTGTTAGGTTTTTTGACTCTACAACTTGGAGGGAGGAAGTTTCTATCTTCTGGAAGTATGCAAATTACTCTTTGTAGAAAAGAGGACATAGAAACAGCACAGGAATTGATTCAAGATGCATCAGAGAGTAAAGAAATTACAATGACATCCATAGTAATTCTGTGTATTAGTATAACACATTCAGGCAAATGTTATCTTCTTCATTTTACAAATGAGGAAGCTGAGACTCTGTGAGATTTAACAACCTGCTTAAGATTAGTTGGTAATTAAATTGGCAGAACTGAGACTTGAATCCAGGAAATCAGAACTTTGTAGGGCTCATTGAGGAATATCACATTGCTTTCCGCATTCAAGAGCATCTGAAAATGTTGCTACTAAGTTTGTTTATTAACATAATTGTTTATTAATTAGCAGATAATGGTTATTAGCTCAGGTCATGTTTTACAATTCTTCTTTAGAATTTCTAAACTTTAACATAAATGCATCCCTGCATTATTTCCAGCTATGATCTATATATTGTTCTTAATGAGGGTTAAGGAGTCTGATGTATGGAAAATTTTGATGTGACAGTTAGAGCCTGGGAGTTTCAGAGCTATTGGCTTATATGCCAAAGCTTAAAACCAGCAATTCAGCTAGCATATTTTGGATACCAATAGATGTAACTGTATAGAAATCACTTTAACTATTAAAAACGATTTAATTTCCCCCTTAGTAAAGATTTTAAGGGTGGCATGTTAGGTTATTAGGGTTCTTCACAGAAACAAAACCAATAAGATGTGGGTGGCAGGGAGAACTGATTTAAAAGTAAAAATTTTTAAGTCTTGAAAATTGTGTAAAAATATTTAAAATAACAGGGAGAGACTTGGGGGGAAAAGTACCTAAAAATATTAAAATATCCTCATACAATACATATGTCAGCTGGTTAGGTTATACAAGAGACACAATTATAGATATAAAAATATAGATAGATATAGATGATATACATAGATAGATGACAGATATAGATATAGATATAGATATAGATATAGATATAGATATAGATACAGATAGATAGATAGATACACACATATGGCTCATATAATCACAGAGGCTGAGAAATCCCATGATCTGCCATCTGCAAGCTGGAGACCCAGGAAAGCTGCAGTCTAAGTCCAGAGGCCTGAGAATCTGGGGTGTTTTGGACAAGAAAAGATTGATATCTCAGCTCAACCAACAAGACAGGAGGGCCAACTTCCTCTTTTCTCCACTTTTTGTTCTATTAAGGCCCTCAACCAATTGGATGATACCCACCTTGTGGAAGGCAAACTGCAATATTGCATCCAAACTACTTCTGAGTTTGCCAACAATAAAGTATTCAGTACAAGAGAACTGGAGAGGAACAAAAGTGTTGCAGAAGGTCATGATCTGGTTTCACTTTAATGTACTTGGAGATACAGGATTAAAGAATTAAACCTGTGTTTGCCAGTCTCACAATGAGTCTTTCAATACAATACCACTCCAGTACTAACACATGTAGCCAATAATTTAATTCCATTATGGGAGTTGGATTCTGAGGTTTTTGACTTTATAATCCAGCATTTGGATATCCCCCAGATTAAAAATTATTACTCCATGTCTGAGCTAAGAATTATTCATACCCTACTTGCCCAACTATTGGATCAATGGTACTAATAAGCAGTAGTAATTGATGAGCTCGAAACATAGTGATTATGAGAATAAGGCCAGAAAACAAAAAAAGCACTGAACCCCCAAATCCTGGAATCATAGTTGCACAATCAAGAAAGACAGTTTTTTTTTTAGTATGGATGTACCAGCCAGAGAATGAAACCTATCTAGTAATATGTAATTTGATTAATGTAAGGAAATATTTCAATTTCCCACATCTTGTCAATGTACATCCAGCTTCTTAAAAATTATTTTTAGAAAGACTATAGTTATTAAGTAACATCTTGCTTGGCAGTTTCTAAAAAAATGTGGTCAAGACTATGAAACTTATGATCTTTAGGTAGTTAGCTTTTTACCTCACATTTTGGGGAAAAAATTATAGGAAGTAATATGCCAGGAGTCAACGAAAGTAAATTTGAGCCATGATTAGGATACCTCAGTATGACACAAAAATACACAATGAATAATAAGTCCTTATAAGAAGATACTGTCTTGGGGCACCTGGGTGGCTCAGTCAGTTAAGCATCAGACTCTTGATTTCAGCTCATGTCATGATCTCTTGGTTCATGAGATCTAGCCCCGCATTGACTTCTGGGCTGACAGCATGGAGCCTGCTTAGGATTCTCTCTCTCCCTCTCTCTCTGCCTCTCCCCCACTCTCTCTCTCTCTCAATCTCTCAAAAAAAAATAAATAAATAAACATTGAAAAGAAGAAGATAATGTCTTAATAACAGCTTATAAGACCCAGACAGCCCTAAATACATGATTATGCACCCAATCTATTCAACCACCATTTCTGCGGAGAGAGCTTCATTTCATTAGAATGTATATAGATTCTACACCATATAGTGTGACTAGGATTAAAATAAAAAATTTATAACAGACAGTACTACCAATCAGGGGGAAAGTTGTGTATGTGTGTGTGCATGTGTGTACGTGTGTGTGTGTGTGTGTGTGTGTGTGTGTGTGTGTGTGTATGTGCATTCAACCTAATTACTACAGTGGTCTAGAGCAGGGCCAGGGCTCAGGATAGTCTTATCTGAGTTTGATAGTCTTATCTGAGTTTGAGCTCAAAATACACAATCAGGAATTACTAAAAATCTCTCTCTTTCCCTGAAATGAGCCCTTGCTCATTAAGAAATCTAAGCTAGCCTGAGGACAAAAGGGAAGTAAATCAGCAGTCCAACAAAGACTAGGATTCAGCAGGGATATGAGAAGTTGGGACAACTTGGAACACAAACAGAGAGGTAGATGTGGCATCATCTCTCATAGACACTCTTAACACATGGTCATACCCTAAGCTTCTGGGAAATATAAATATGAGCATCTGCTTTAATTAAATTTACAAATAGGAAAAGCAACCTGTGTCATTATTAGAAACATCTATGGCTGATTAATTCATATTGGTCAACATAGAAGTCTATCTGTAGACTTGAGGAATTTCTGTAAGATATAGTACATATGGGAAAATATTTTTGAGACATAATTAAAAATATACATATTTGGTCTCTGCCCCTGGTTCCTGACACAGAACTTCTAAAACCCTTGGGATTTCCTAAGAGCTAGGATAAGAGGACCATCTTTTGTCATTCACAACAAGCACCTTTCTGTCATACCTGAGTTTACGCTAATGAAGTGACTCTGATGGGCCTCTAGGCAGCTTCAGAATAGGGCTGGTTGTTAGAGGAACCAATAATATGATTAGAAATTTAGAAGTTTCAGCCCTATCTTCCAATCTTGGGAGCTCAGAGAGGCTGGAGATTGAGCTGATCACCAATTGCCAATGTAAAGGAACCTCAATACAAATGCTAACTAAGGATTTTGGAGAACTTGTAGGTTGGTAAGCACATCCACGTGCCAAAAGGCTGGCATACCCAACTCTACAGGGACAGAAGATCCTGCTCTCAGGATCTTTCCAGATCTGTTCCATGTACCTCTTCATCTACTACTCATTTGTATCCTTTATAATATTCTTTATAATAAGCTGATAATAATAATAATTAAGGTGTTTCCTTGGGTTCTGCGAGCCATTAACACAAATTATCAAACCTGACAAGGGGGTTGTAGGCAACAGAAGTGTGTGTAACCTTGAAACCCACAACTTGTGATTGGCATCTGAAGGGCGGGGAGTCTTATAAGATTGAGCCCTTAAGCTGTGGGGTTTGGGGTAACTCAGGGTAGTTAATAGTCAAATTGAATGAAATCATAGAATACCCAGTTGGTATCCACAGAAAATTGCTGGGGGTCAGAAGTCCTGTGAATAGAGAAAATTTTCCTTTAGTTTCAAGGGCAGGTATTAAGGCATGGATGTCACTCATGGAAGATTTTAGAATATAGACACTCAGTAGAGGAACTGACAAATCCTTTGTTAAATTTCTCTTGAAATGGAGAAGTAGAGGCAACATCAAGGTAAGGTCTTGTCAAGAAGCACACCAGCTTTTGAAACTTGATAGAGACATGACCCAGACTTCTTGTCAGTGTAGACTACTCCAACAAGTCAATAGGCACAATAACAAGAGTGCTTTGCAAACATGCAAAGAAAAGAAATAACCATTGTGGCAGCTTTTCTGTAGTAATCCATGATGTATGAGACAAAGATAAATTCTATGCTAAAGCTACAGATAATAATAGAGACATTTGTATAGTGCTCACTGTATGTCAGAACTCTACTCAGTGGCCTATTAAACTCTAACAAACCATGAAATAGGTACTATCAGTATTCCCATTTTATGGATGAGTAAACAGAGGCACAGAGATCCTAAGTACTTTATCTAAAGCCCATGAAAAGAATTAAGCAGCAGTGCTGTCATTTAAACTTGAGGAGCCTGGCTCTATAATCCCTAAAAAGGCATTAAAAATGAGTGAAAAGTAAGAGTGGCTTATGGAAAAAAGAAAAGAAGAAGAAGAAGAAGAAGAAGAAGAAGAAGAAGAAGAAGAAGAAAGAAAGAAACATAAATGTGTTTCAACTTATGTGAAATTCAGAAATAAGCAGTTCAGAGATAACAGGGTGACTTCTTTCTACCAAATCCTTTGATCTTGTTCTTCCATGTTGCCTAAACACCAATCCAAAGATTAATTACTTCATGGAGGAACATGCAGCTTCATTGGTCAGATCAAGGCTTCAAGCAGCAGGATGGAAAAGTAGACATTTTCAAGCCTCAGATTTCAATGCTTCAACATATATATTTAGACATGTCTGAATGTCAGGTTTTTTTTTTTTTATTAATCTGGAACTTTTACAACAAAGAAATCCCAAGCCAGCAGACAAGAAAAACTATCAGAAAGGACTATATTGTGATGAGAAAAAAGATTGTTTTCTGGCAGATCGTAAATGCTAGAAAGTAAAAGCAATGAGTAGAATTTAGAAGAAATTTACAGGACCCGACAGAAATGATCAGATAAGGAAAACATGGAAACAATGATGGAAGTGCATAAAGGCTAGATTCAGGAAGTTCAAAATATAAGTAATGAAACATTTTAGAAAGAAGAAACAATAGATATAAAAAACAAAGTGGATGGAAGAAATTATTCTCAACTCTAAAAAGATCATTTATTTTAAAAGCCAAGAGTATGTACAATACTCTGGCCAAATTTAAAAATAAAATCATACTTAAGATGGCCTCGTGAAATTAGAAACTTCAAAGACACAGAATTCTGCAAACATCAAGGGGGCAAAAAAGCACATTCTGTATAAGAAACATAAAACATGACTCCACATTTCTACAACCTTAAACAAGAGAAGAAAATGGAATAGCTCTAGCATTCTGTGGGGAAATCTTTTGACCCAAGAATTCTATTTCCATACAATTTGTCATTCATTTATGAAGACAAGAGAAAGCAACTCTAATGGACAGGGGCTTAATCCTGTGCCACACAGTTTGTGTTCTTTCCAGGGTAAACTATTAAACTGCTGGCAAATCTGTTCTAAAATGATGAAACAAATCAAATTATAATGAGAACATCATGGCTGAAAATAACTGATGGTTTGAGCCATTAAATGTGTTAATTGTGTTGGATAAATTTCAATATTATTTTGAATATGAATAAAATTTGGTAAGAGATTTTCTTTGAAATAAAAAAAAGTAAAATGTATGGATTTTATAATTCCAAATAAGAAAACAAGCGCTGGAGAGGTGTGTATAGAAAGGTGTTGGAAATGTCTCAAAAACTTCACATTTACAAAAGAAAGTGGAAAATTTTAGACTGACTTCAATGATAAATTTAATATACATTTAAGCATGTACTTGTAAAATCATGGTAGAAAAAAGCAGATAGAAAGGATTCATTCAGCAGTTTGGGACCTGTAATGGCTGCCTTTCTCCACCCTCTTTGTTGATCCTAATCTTTCTATTTTCTTGAAATCTCCTGTAATTCTAATAAAAGGGGTGCATGTGGGCTTTATTCTTTTTGGGTTGGTAAGAACCTGGAAACCCAAGTCAGAGATCCTTACAAAGTTATAAAGCAATGTGTATTTGGAATAAGTTGGCCCTCAGAAGAGCATAGCTCTCTCAGGATAAGTTCAAATTTGATCTCACTTTAGTGTACATGGTACCCACTCAACAGGCCAACAAGCAGCTTCGTGGGTGGACTGCATCTTCCTGCACCTGAGGCCTAGCTGATGCTAATGGCTGACCTACATAAAGATCACTTCTTTTCCTCGCTTTTGGGAATGCCACCAATTAGGATCCTTTAGCAAACAGACCAATTATCAATCAGTCTGGGTGAAAAATAATCTTATAACTTTAGTTGCTCAGCAACTGGGGAGAATATCAATAAAAACCACTAAGCCATATGCCCTTTGATTCAGAACTATTGCAAAGAGACAGGCATGGACTGGCAAAGGAAAACAGTAAAAACACCTTGGAGGATGCAAATGTAGCAGTAGGTATACACACGTACATCAACACATGCATGCACAGACATGGAATTGCTGGGCACAGATTCATGATTTCAAACATGAAGAATTGTTACAAGAAGAGTATGGATAGGGTTGACATGTGACTTGGTGACTTGAAATATTAAATAGAATAAATTTTAATTTTAAAATTTATTCCAAAAAAAACCGCAATTAACAAAAAGGTAATAGAGAAAGGGAGATGGGGTGAATTATGAGACTGACAGGATAGATCCAGGAAACTTAGCATGAGATTAATCAAAATTCCAAAACTATAAGTTAAAAAGAAATGGATGGGCAATAATTAAACAGATCATTAAAGAAGTTCCCTAAGATGAAAAAAGAACTGAACTTGTAAATTGAAAAGACTCACTGTGTTCCAAGAAGGAATGATCATAAAAGACACGCATATAAATAGATATATACAGGTAATTTGTTTGAATTCTAAAAACAATGGGAACATGTTATACAGTTCTTGAGAGACAGGGTGAGTTTTTTTTGTTTGTTTGTTTGTTTATTTTCAGAGAGAGAGAGAGAGAGAGAGAGAGAGAGAGAGAGAGAGAATGCATGTGCAGGAGGGGCAGAGAGAGATAGACAGACGAGAGAGAGAATGCATGTGCAGGAGGGGCAGAGAGAGATAGACAGACAGACAGACCCTCCCAAGCAGGCTCCACGCTGTCAGCGCAGAGACCATGTGGGGCTTGAACTCACAAACTAGGAGATTATGACCTGAGCTGAAACCAAGAGTCAGACACTTAACTGACTGAGCTACCCAGGTGCCCCAGGATGAGTTTCTGAAAAAGGCAAAAGAATCAGACTGGCCTCAGACTTCTCATCTGCAACACTGCCCAAGTTTTAAGAAAGAATACTATCTGTGGATACCTTACAAATTTCTGAGGGGCAGAAACCCAATCCAATAGTCCTATAAACAGATAAATTATCATTCACCTATTATGGTAAAAATATTTTTCTGCATATATAATACTTTTTTAAAAATAGCACCCAAAGACCTCAATCTAAGGAAATAATTGAGAGCAATTGTGATTAAACAAACAATAAATCAGAATAGATACCTTAAAATGGGAAAATATTTAAATCCACATGACATAGGTACGTAAAAAGACAAGTCAGTGGAAAGAAAAATAAAATGAAAAAACAGATTCCAGTACATATATAAATTTAACATGATTAACAGGGCATTTCTATTTAGTAGGAAAAGATAAAATTATTTAATAAAGTGTGCTATTTAAAAAAAAACTGTTACATGGCCATTCATCTGGAAGATAATAAAATTAAATACTATGTTTGTCCTTATAAAATTAAGCTACAGCTATGTTAAAGTCTTAAAAATATTAAATAAGTGAGATGCCTGCATCGGGCTTCAGCTCAGGTCATGATCTCACGGTTCATGGGTTTGAGCCCCGCATCGGGCTCTGTGCTGACAGCATGGAGCCTGGAACCTGCTTCGGATTCTGTGCCTTCCTCTCTCTCTTCCCCTCTCCTGCTCTCTGTCTCTTTCCCACTCTCTTTCTGTCTCTCAAAAATGAGTAAACATTAATTTTGTTTAAATATTAAATAAGTATTCTGCAAAATAATCTAGGAGATTACATATAAAATCCAGGGATAGGAGTGATCTGCTTCCTTAAACTGGAAATGTAGAAGCTGTCAAACAAAATACATAATTTACTATATAAAAATCCTCAGAGTCTTGGGGTCCCTGGGTGACTCAGTGGGTTAAGTGTCCTAGTTTTGGTTTTGGCTCAGGTCATGATCTCATGGTCTGTGAATTTGAGCCCTGCATCGGGCTCCACACTGCTGGTGCACTGCTTTGGATTCTCTCTCTCTTTCTCTCTCTCTCTCTCTCTCTCTCTCTGCCCTTCCCCACTCCTGTGCACTTGCTCTTTCTCTCTCAAAATAAATACATAAACTTAAAAAAAAACAGCATCTGAGCAGCTTTAAAAAAAAATTCTAAAAGTCTTTAAATGGCAAGTCCTATCATAAAGCAAATCAAATCAGACCAAAACCATAGACCATAAATTAAAAAATATATATATATAACACAGAAAAAAAAAAGACAGAGGTTTATACCTGTAATATGTAGATATCTTTTAAAATTCACTAGAGAGCAATAAAAGTTCTTTTAGAAAAATAAACACATGATGTGCAGAAGCAATTCATAGATAAGTAAATCAAAATAGCCGATAAACAGATAAAGCTGCCCAAACACATTAATCCATAAAAAGCAATAGAGTGTTAATAAGATATCATGACTTTACACCTATCAGAGAGGAAAGCTCTGAAACAACTCAGAATACTATTATTGGTGGGCATGTGAAAAACGTCTCTCTCAATATGAGCAGTATGAGGACACACAGTCTTTAAAACAAGCAGACAAATTCTATTAAAATTAAAGTGCATGTATGCTTTGATGGAGTAATCTCACTTACAGGAATTGATCTCACTGAAGGAAAATTTAAAAATCACGTAAGGATTTATATACCTGGATATACATGTGTATGGTATGGGGGGAAAAACAAATGCAGCTGGAACACAGTGAATACATTATCACTAAGGGGATGGTTTAATACGTTATATTAAAAACACAAAATGGACTAAAAAAAGAATTATAATACTTAACCCAAGAAATAAAGTGGTCATCAATAATGGGACAAAATGACAAAGTGGCATGATGTTCCTGTTGGTGTCATACAGAGAAGGGACTGGTATGACCAGTATAACATCCTTGCCAAAAATGTACAGCCCGAATCGAATCACGAGGCAACGACTGAGCGATGCTCAGAAAAGACTCAGAAAAGTCAAAGTCATGAAGGATAAAATTGATTAGAGAAACACTTAATATTCAAGGAGACGATAGAGATATGACAACCAAATGTGATGTATGATCTCTGATTGGATCCTAGATGAAAAACAAAGCTAAAAAGAATATGTGAGGCAGCTGAGGACACTGCACAAGAATTATTTTAGGTAATATGCGTTCATGTTAAATGTCCTGGGTGTGATCATTGTCTTGTGGTTACATAGGAGGCTGTCTCTATTCTTAGGAGATACATACTGAAATATTTAAGCCTGAAGTATAATAATGTTAACAACTCTCAAATGGTTTAGTTAAATGTTAACAATTGGTTAATGGAAAAGGTAGATGGATGTTCATTCTATTATTCTTGCAACTTCTCTATGGGTTTAAAATGCTTCAAAATAAAAAGTGAAGAAAATGCAAAAAACTGCAAAATGGGTTAAGAAATTACCTAAATGAGACAAAACAAACCATGGAAAATGTGGCCACTTTGAGCACAAGAGGAAAAGAGACAGAGACAGTGAGCTCAGACCCTAGCCTCGCCTTTTCCATCACTCCTGACTCCTGCACTGTACAACCAGCTAGATTGCTTTTATTTTTCCCCATACTCTGATAAATGTAAAATAAAAACTCCAGATTCACATAGTCTCCACTTGTAACTGCCCGTGTTTAGGTGAATTTGAAACTAATCTTGAGCCAGTCAAGTCTCTCATAGTGATATTTGCAATAAAGCACTGTGACCATGCCAGCTAGTAAGGTAAAAGGAAAGAAAGCAACAGAAAACAGTAAATCGTACAGGTGCTTAGTCATGTTGCCATAAGAATCTTTTACAAATAATCAAGTTAACACTAAATTTAATGAATTTGTACACTACGAAAAAATGAGATAATTCATTTGGAAAGTCACCAGCCTTTCTTTGAGAAAATGGATACTATATATGTATATATTCACTGACACCTGGCACGTCTGAGATCATGTATACCAAATTTTAGCCTGGAGGGAATTTTTGCCAAGAAGTTATAAACCTCTGAAAATAGAGGTTAATAGGAAATGCTGAAACATCCTTAATGACAAGGTTGCTATGGCAACAATATAAGCTTACCACTAGCATCAAATATCTGCTGCATTTAGGGCTCCTTGTCTCCTTTGATAAGTTTTCCCTGAGTGAAATAAAAGCATCAATTGACTAGCTCAGGAAGACTTTTCTCCCTGTGTCATAGAATCAGTGACTTACTGTGTAATTAGGTGAGCTAGTCAGACGGGAAGAAGATCGAAAGAGAAAACCAGAGTATGCCCAAACCGCCATTTTACAGTATAACTGGGTTGTACTCACCCAGGGCATTGTCAGGAATACTTTTAAGAAGCAAGGCCAATGCAGAGGATAAAAATAAAACAGCTGAATTAGCATGCAAAAAGGTAATCACGCACAGTCATTGTTTTTGGAAAGGGTTCAAACAATAGGTCAGGCACATTTCTACAAGATTTTTGAAAATCCATTTTCAGTAATTTTAGAGCTGTGGTTCATGAAGTGTGGTCCACAATGCCCCTCCAGGTGGTCAGCAGCCCAGTCCCTTGTGGAGTTGATGTTTCTCATGTGAAAATGTGGTCCTTCTGTTCCCAGCAACTATTAATAAAATACTTATTTTACATAATCAAAATCAGCCATCACTTTTTTGGCCTCCCATCCAAACACTCACCATCCCTCTTGTTAATACCAGAGAGGGAGCTCTGGGTACTGCAAACAGAATGCGGGTGGGATAACTTGTCTAAAGTGTTTTTATTTTTACCTGATTGAGATTGGTCATTTTACAGTAATACCAACACATTGCCATGAAATGTTCACCCTTTCTCTACATTTAGTGATCTCAGAAGGCATTAGAGAGTGATGTGATTCTTATTGTATAGGTGATGAAACTGAAATGCAAAAGTCAAATTGTTCTCTTAAGGTCTGGAACAGGGGAGCCTAAACTACAGTCCAGATTCTTGAGGCTTTCTCTTCCATGGAAGATATACTACGGTGAGTCTAATTCTGAAGCCTAACTCATCTTTCAGGACTTTCAAGCAAACTCAAGTTATGAAACAACCAGCTTGAGAAGAGAGTGAAGGGTGGTTCTATTTATCATGCCATGGAAGTAGAATGGAAAACCATGGGCTGACGAGCGTGTAGACAGAGATCTGGCCTCTTTAGGACAGTGGTTTTGAAAAGAAGGCTGATGATAGCCACATGAACAAAGTTGGTAAACAGTTATGGAGAGAAGGGTCATTTTTCATGACCACCGGGAGGATCCATGCTGGGCATAATAGACTATACCACTTAAGTTAATCTAGACTTTTGGTGGCAGAAGCTGCAATTGTCCACCAAAATCCATTCTTTCATCTTCTATGAAATTAATGCACTTTCCACTCTCCCCTGCAGGTAACAGTCTTCCTGGAGATGGCACTGGGGTGAAACTGATGGCACTGGAGTGGAAGTGATGCATGCCATTTCTAGGGCTGGCCCTGAAGACACTGAGCACAACTTCACACTCATTCCTCCTCTGAAAAGCCAAGCTCGAGTCAGCTTGAATCATGCAGATGAGGACAATATTCTAGAGGATGATAGAACAACAGCATGGAAGAAACCTGCATCTCTGAATGAACATGTGGTCCTCACCTCTAACCTGCCTGCTTACCTGCGGTCTTTTATGAGAAGGAATTAATGTCTATAAATACCTGTATTTTTGGTGTTTTTTTATGCAGCAACTCAGCCTCGTGTTAATATTCCTTGCACAGGTAGGATTTCTAAAATATAGCAGAACTAGGATTTGCTTTATTTCTATTTTTGGCCGCATATGGGCACCTCTCTACTTTCTGAGTAGTGAAAAAGTAGGAAGGAGGTGACTTTGAGAAGCCCATTTTCGCTACTGTACTTCTCTCCTCCATAACCAGAAAATAATGTGCCCAAATTCAATTGGTATTTTTTAAATGAATGTCTAGAATGATGGAATCGAGAGCATGTGTGAATGACATTAAGTGGTTGGTATTGCTTACATCTTAGACACCGGGAATAGTTCAGTGTGAGCTTGATAAATTAGGGAAATTGGCAGGAAAAACTAGGAGAAAGTAAAATAGGGCAAGGGCAAGATGTGACAATCAAAAGCCAGAAACAAAATGCAGAGATTAAAGATAGGGGCTGTCTGCATATGTACAACTACGACAAAAAGTCTAGAGTGACTGCCAACCTATGAGTGAATACCAGTCAGCACAAACAGTGCTGTTATTTAAAAGGCTGGATGGTAATATATTAACAAGAGTGTGACATGCCAACTTCAGGAAGTAATATTTCCTCTGCATTGGCACTAGTGAAGACCTTAATAAAGGATGGTGTCCAGTTTTGTTCTCACACTTTGAGGGATGTAGAAAAACTGGAGAGAGTCCAGCAAAGAGTAACAGAAATGATAAAAGGGTGGGAAAATAGAACCTGAGAGGGAAGGTTAATAACTAAGATTGTTCAGGCTGAAGGATTAAAGAGGCTAAAGAGTGACTTAATATCTGTTTAAATATATGTGCCCTGCTATTAAAATAAGCATGCTGACTAGTTCTTCCACCTGGACCTAATGAGACAATCAGGGAGGGACATTTGTACTGCAGACTTATATTTGCATTAGATATAAAGGAACATATGGGGGGAAGAAAAAAAAGTTGTTCTATACAGAAACACTCTGTGAAGGGATTTGGTGTAATAAGTTTTCTTCGGGATATCTAAGACTGTAGTGCAATTGGCATTTATTTGGCGTTAGGGTCTGGGAGCTGATGAGAATGATCCAGCCTGAGGGGATGGTCATATTTACTTTCAGGAGGGATAACTACAAAAGACTCTCTGGGCCTATTTTATAAGACTGCTGCCACAGGGGAAAAATGTTTATGTCCATTAATCTCATGTCTGCTTTCAACCCCAGTTTTGTATTTGCAATTTGGGTGGAAACAGGAACAGAGACGGGTAATTGGGATTTGAATCTCTACCCTCCCATTTATCCTGGTGAGTGCCAAGTGTTCACCCAAAATGTTGGGTTTTGCCCTTGGCTAAGCCAGGCTAGAGTAGTGGTTCTCAAAAATGTTTATCATGGAATCCCTGAGTGTAGCAAAACATTTCCAGGAGTCTGCAAGATCAAAACTATTTTTATATAAATAGTAAGATGTTATTTGTCATTTCCACTGAAATAAGTTTTGCACTGATGATATAAAAGCAATGGTGGATAAAACCATCGGCACCCTAGCAGGAATTAAGGCAGTGGCACCAAACCATAATGGTGGTCATCATGTTCATTGAGGTACTCAATGTAAAAAACAATGCAATTAGGGTGTCTGGGTGGCTCAGTCAGATAAGCATCTGACTCTTGATTTCGGCTCAGGTCATGATCCCAGAGTCGTGGGATCGAGCCCCAGGTCTGGCTGTGTAATGTGCGTGGAGTCTGCTTAAGATTCTCTCTTTCTTGTTCTCTGCCCCACCCCCTGCATGTGCACACACTCTTTCTCCTCCCTCTAAAAAAACAAACAAAACAATGTAATCATTTTCTCTTGTATTAGGAAATATGTCAACATTTGGGAAATGTGCATTACTCTATGAATCAATATTTTACAAACCCCTAAGGTTACAGAATCATGCATGGGTGAAAGATCCATTCAAAGTGCAAGTTAGTCAAGTAGTTTTTTGTTTATTTGTTTGTTTGTTTTTAGTCAAATAGTTTTGAGAGAGTAGAGTATGAAGAGTCTGTGAGATGGTTTCAGATTCTACACTGCAGCTAACTTTAAGAAACTAACACATGTCAAGGTATGGTATAATATTAAAGAATATTCATAGTTAGCTACTGAACTATATTTTCTTTCTTCTTCCAATCACATATCTGCATGAGGCCAGAGTTTCTTTACATGCTTCCAAACAGTATCTCACAAAAAATTAAATGCAAAAGTAAATATGCTATTCTTTTCACCATTGTTTTTGTTTTGGAGAAATATTCTTAATAAAAATATGTTACTTATATTATGTTCTGGGTTTATTATAATTTTAAATAAATATTTTGAAAATTTCTCAGTTTTAATCTCTCCTATGGAGAATATTGATATATGTAGCTCACATAAAAAACAAATGTTCTTTATAATCCTCACTAATTTGTAGTGTAAAGGGTTCAAAAAGTTTGTAAACAGCTAATTTAGACATTTACTTTATGCCTCATGATTATCTAAGTTGTATTATTGGACTATTAGTCTAAAGGAGGTTTTGTTGTGCTAGGTTCTCAACTCTGTACTTAAATGTAAGCACAAGGAGTTGTGTTAACCGATTAGATCATTTTTCAGTTGATACTTGATCTTTCTGGTATGTGCATCAAATGTTTGCACTCTGGGGCCTGGCTGAGTAGGTATCTGACAGGAGGACAGTCATCTCACCATGGGGTTGTAGGTATAGAATGGATAGAAATGAGAATAACACTAACTCATTTATCAAATGCTCTGTTGATCCATGATACCCAATTGCTGCAGTCACTATCCTTCGGCCACTATGAGATTCCCAGGCATGTCACATTGCTGTGAATGCGACATTTGTGAAATTATGTAGCATCGTCAGTATGATCTACATTCCATCCATAGCCAAATTTGACAAAGTCAACCACTTTACAAATAGAGAGGGTCAAACTCCCTAATTATTCACAGGTCTTCTAGGTTATATTAGGCATCGTATAAAAAACAGGTAGTTTTTTTTATACAACGATTCCAGTACTGAATTATACATTCCTTCTTTTCTTATATCTATAGAAGTTGACTGAGTTAATAAACATCCGGTCATACGGACGAAGGTAACTTCAAAACATTTGGGAGACTGATTCTGAACTTCAAGCTTAGGCAGAGAGTGTCTGATTTTAAAGCTATTTGTTGAAAATGTCCTCCCAATTATTTTCCGATATTTGATAATAATGGATGTGGCAGAACAGGTTTCCAAGGAAACAGATTCTGAAGTAGAGAGCTGCATATTTGTAGGGAACAATACCCATCAAGGTGAAGGAGACAAGATCGGACAGAAGGAAAAATTACAAAAGAAACCTCAGACAATTCCATGGGAATCTCTGGAGATGGGATGGTGTTTTAGAGGTGCCTTGAATTAAGGAAAGAAAGCCAGCTCACTGAACTCTAAGTATAATAGGCTCTGAGGAGGAGGCCAGAAAGAGACTCAACCATGAGAAGTCAGCAGCTAATATTCCCAATGCCCGAAAGAAGGGGTGTCTCAATTCTGAAGGATTTGGGTGACATAATACAGCGTCCATTACAATGGACTCTTTCACTTGGTTTCCTTATAAATTAAATGGGCTGACACTGAAAACCTGAACCTGCATTTCCTTAGAGTGTCTTCCATGTAATGTAGTTTTGGTTGTTGTCTAATCTAGCAATAGATATTGGAAGGGATATTATAAAATATAATGAAAATAAACAACAAATTAGAAAAAAATCCCCTGGAAAAAAGTCTCTAATTGAAGCAAAAACCAATTCCACATGCTGAATTGAGGATGCTAAAATGGGGGAATAGTTAATTTTTTGAGATAGACTAATGCCCAAAATTTAGCTCCCAAAATGTCTGTTGATACTATGATGTCATTAAGACTCTACAAATCAGATTGGCTGTTTCCCCTTTTTAATATTTTCTTGGTACCTGCAAGTAACAGCCACTATTATGGAAAAGGAGACCTTGGTATTGGTAACATAGACAGCTTAGAAGTTAGAACAGGAGGAGAGGACTTTAAAGTTTATTGTAGTTCAGCTACCTTATTTACAGATAAGAGATAATAAATAGCTACTTATTAAATGTGCATTGTTTCCAATGTTGTGTTATTCAAATTGCTTATATCTTTTATCCTCACCATTTTTCTGCAAGGTAGTTAGTGTCATGTTCATTTCACAAATGAAGAAAATGAAACTCATAGGGTTCAGGCTACATTCCCAGGTCATACAGTAAGTAAATAGGTAAGCTGGAATCAATACTCAGGTCTGTTCTGTTTGATCCTTGAATCTGTACTTAAGTACTGAAGTATGTTACTTAGACAGATAACTCAGAGACTTTTTTTTTTTTTTTAACTTAGGAATGGTGCTGATATCCTATCTCTAATTGAATAAAATGAATGTATTAGCAACTTGACTTTTGTCATCTTTGAATTGCTTTCTTGGGCCATTTTATGATTTTTTTGGGAAACATGTAACATTATAAATCCAAATGGGGTTTTAATTGCAAATGTCTCTCCTAATAGTCTTATCTATAGTTCAGTCATACATTTTGGCCAAATATAAAATGTTATCTAGAATATGAGTATAATAATCTTGATGTCCTGGAGATTCTATGGCTTCTTTGGTTACCAGATGTTTGGAACAACTCTGTGAGACAAAGAATTAAAAGAAGAAATCAGTGAATCATGATAAAAAATTTTGCGTGGCTTATTTTATCCTACTAAACTTGTTGCTCAGACTGTATGTTGCCATCTTTTTTCTTCTTTTCATTTAAGCCTGTCTTCACTGATTTTTTTAAAAAAATGATAGGAATATATTATACATACAAAAAGTATATTATGCATACATTTTTATCAAAGTATATTATACATATAGAAAATATAGTATATTACACACAGAGAAAAGTTCATATACCATAGATATACTGCTTGATGAATTTTTAGAATCTGAAAACATCTGTGTATCCAAGTACTTGTACTCGTTTTATTCAGATGTTATATGTATCAGTGTCATTGGTTTGGAGAGGCAAAAGCCACATAATGTGATTTATCATCTCCCTGACTTCCCACCTCTGGGCAGAAGTAAGTGAATGGTAATCTCAGGTTTTATAAGAACAAGAACCAGGAGTTCCTTTTGAAAAGATGAAGATAGGAAGTGCTAAGAATAAAAATTGGGACAGATTAGGGATGCCTGGTTGGGTCAGTTGGTCAAGCATCGAGCTTCAGCTCAGGTTCTCACTGTTCATGGGTTCAATCCCTGTGTCAGGCTCTGTGCTGACAGGCTCAGAGCCTGGAGCCTGCTTCGGATTCTGTGTCTCCCTCTCTTTCTGCCCTTTCCCCTGCTCCTGCTCTTTCTCTCTCACTCTCAAAAATAAATAAGATATTTTTAAACATTTTTAAAAATTGGGACAGATTAAAGAAGACCTTGACAATCCCAAGATATAAACACATTGTAGGGAAAAAGACTTGAAAGAGAAGGAGCTAGGAGAAAACTATATGAATCTGTTCCAGTAGTCCCAGAAAAAGTAATTTCAGATAAAGTATAAATAAAAAAAATACTGCAGAAATGGAAGCAATAAACACATCAACTATTGGTCATAAAGCACAGAAGAGAGTGAGGAGACAAATACGGCTCTAGAGGTTGAATCTTAGGTATCTGGGAAGATATGGGTACCATTGAAACTGAAATGCAAACTGACAGAGAATGGTTTTGGAGAGAACTTAGTAGAGAATTTCAAGACAGTGCAGTGTCAATATGTCAATTGCTTTACAAAGAACAAAAATGGGGAAGGTCGTAAAACCATCTTTGGACTTAACTTATTGGAGCAGAAAGCAGAGCACAAGGGGTGAGTAGATGGCAAAAAAGGTGGAAACAATAAGTGTAGACTACACTCTCCATTCAATAAATTTTTCAAGGAAGGAAGCAAAATAGCCTGGATCAGGGGAAAATGCTGACAAATGATGTAATAAAGTCTTAGTGAAAAAGGAAGGGCTCAGCTTAGTGAAAGGCTTATCACAGGAGAGGAGAGCACTTTCCTATGAGATCAGAAAGCAAAGTTGAGCTTTTACATGGAGAGAAGAAAAGAAGAGGAATCAAACATTGGCCTTGACTTTCTCTAAGAACTGGGAGATCATATCAGATAAAAAACTGAGGGTGGGAGGAAATCTTGGAATTGACACCACAGGGAATTCAGAGGGCTGTAAATCATCCATGAGAACAAGTACTGTCAGGCAGCAGTGAGGGCCCAGCGGACTTCAGAAAGCTCGGAAGTGTAGTGGAACCAGTCAACCTGGCTTTGTGACTTTCTTAGGCAATGTTTGGCAGCCTGGGACTGGGAGTTGGGAAGGCAAATGAGGGTATTTACCCATTCTTGTGGATTGGAACAGCTCTGGGGCAAGAGAGTGTGAAAATCTAATACAATGGCTGACCCTAGTGTCAAGGCTGGTTAGGCAAGCAAATGAGGCCAGAAGATGGGCTGATGAACTAAGACAATTGTGAGCTATCAAGGGATGGGGAGGGGAGGGATAATAATGAGACTGAGAAACAGATCTCATTAGAAGTGAGGAGATGAGAGACTTCTAATGAGAGGAGTTTGTGGTCGGAACTTATTGTACTTTTCATTCAGAGAGTATTAGGAGAGGAAGAACAGGGATGGATGGGATAATCCTAGGGTCTGAAGATTTGGAGTGGGATCAGCCTTAACCAAAGTTTGTTACTGTTGTAGTGATTTGTTTGTTTTAAAGCTAACTTTTTATGAACGTTTGTAACTACATAACGAGAACTGTATATCTGTATATTGTCCTCAACTATCTTTCAAATTTACTGATGAGCTTACACTTTCACAAGCAAGGCCACTTTCATACACAAGAATTTCCTTAATCCTCACAACAAACCAGAGGCACTTCCTTTTAAAGGTAAATGAAACTGTAAATCGGAGCAGTGTAGTAATTTACCTGAGGTCACAAAGAAGTAAATGACAGAAGGGGGGCCCCAGAGCAAGCCATCTGACTCCAAGGCCAGGGTCCCTTCAAGGTTGGTGCCCTACGTTATAGTAAGGGTTGTGTTATCATCCACCTTTGGTTTATAACACTTCAGCAGTTTCTTTTATGTGTGGGACCTGGGGGCAGGTGCTAATTTACACAGCCCACTTATTCCTAGTTCAAAAATAAATACATGTTTAATTATACTCTCAAATTTTTAAATATAATTGTCGATTTGTACTTGATAAACAGAAGCATTATCATTTTTCAGACATGATTATTTGAGTACATAAACTTTATCTTAACAAGTACTTCAAAGCAGAGAAAATAAACATTAAAAGAAAGTATTTGTTTATAATGTTATCCACTTGACTGATTTTAATATAGTAGATGCAATATGGATACTACACTTAATTTTTTCTCATCTTGGGTCAGGGAATACATGGCAGGAAACAGGTCTGTATACCTCTACCTGTCAAGGTTGTGGCAGATTATAGAAGAGGGTGCAAATTCCCACTATACTGTGGTAATCCCAGCACAGTAAACTTTATTTTTGAGCAACCTACTGAGCTGTCTGTCTACAAAAGGAGGGTAGATTCAGAAATAGTCATGGATGTGATAGGCTGATGGTGAGAGACATATTTTCCGTGTATTCTGAGGTTTAAATCTCGAGGATTTTAAGACTTCCCTCAGTCACTTTATAAATGGATATTGTGTTTAAGCTATACTAAACTGGGTTTATGTGTCAGTATCATAAAGCTGGAGAAGGTTGCTTTTCTAACTTGGGCACCAACTGATTGCCCGATGTCACAGCCACAGTATGTGTCACTAATGAATGGCCATTTCAAAAGTGACTTAAGACAGACAATTTTCCAAATGTCATTAGAGCCTGAGCAAACAAAAAGATGCAGAGTAGGAAGCAGAAAATGGTGGTAAATGAGTAGACTTTTCCAGGTCATGAAAAGATCTGATAAATAATCTTTAGTGACGAGAATATGAACGTTAGCCCTTCCCTTCGCCATCTCTTACACGTCCTCCTAGCTAATTACTATTTCTTTCTCTCTTCTGGATAGTGAAAATATTTCTTTGCTTAACCTCATTTTTTAAATGCTATCTGCCTTTTATTTTGTGTATGTATCAATTTTGCAGATCAAGAACAAGACAAAGAACTGTTAATTAAACTCTCAGGGGTACATCTTTAAGTTCCTGGCATTGTGCCCTCAGTGCTGGCTGCTTCATGTTTACTATAATAATGGGAAATGCCATAGAGAGGTTAGTATGAATGAAATGTGGTGGATAATCAGGGGAAGCATGAAAAGCAAGAAAAACATTAATGTGAGGCATAAGACTGGGAAGAGTCAAATAATGTGTGAAGAGTGACTGGGACATCAGGTACCAAACAAAAGTAGCAACTAGCCAGATATTATTTGATGGTACATTCTATGGAAAATTGAATATCATTTCATTAGTTTGGGGAACCTTATTATGTACTTAACGACACTTGTCATTATTACTTATTCCATATCCATAGAAGTAAGGAGTGGTTTTCAGTAAAGTTCCAAATTTGTTTTTCAGGAAAGTTCCCAATTCTTCTCTTGAATTAACTTTTATATTCCTTTGAGCTCTCTGTGTTTGCCTGTTTAACAAAATCTAAAGTGGTCAAATTACCCCATTGAATTGGAACACATAATTAAAAAGTACATCAAACTTAATTGGGAATTGCTGTTACTTCTCTGGACCTCATTTATTGATAGAGAGCAGTGGACTTGTTAATCTTTGCCCTTCTAACATAAAAGCTCAATTACTTTTTTATTCCAATTGTCCTCACTCAACCCATGTGACAATGTGCATAGAGCAACTTCTTAGGAGTTCAGATGCAGGAGCTTTGGGCATCAGCACTTTGATCTAGTCAGGGCACCTGTTTGGTTGAAACAACCCAGATTGCCACGATTTAAATTTATTCCATGATTTATTTATTTATTTATTTATTTTTTAATTTTTTTTTTTAACGTTTATTTATTTTTGAGACAGAGAGAGACAGAGCATGAACAGGGGAGGGGCAGAGAGAGAGGGAGACACAGAATGCGAAACAGGCTCCAGGCTCTGAGCTGTCAGCACAGAGCCCGACGCGGGGCTCGAACTCACGGACGGTGAGATCATGACCTGAGCCGAAGTCGGACGCCCAACCAACCAAGCCACCCAGGCTCCCCTATTCCATGATTTTTTAAATGGTCCTCGCCGCTCTCAAAATCTATGTGCTTTATAATTTGGGGGTTCATTTGCTTCTTAAGAAAAATTGGGGGTTTGTCTTAGATGACAACAAAACCTTCTAATTATAAAATGTCAGTGAATTTAGAAAATAGCTCTATTTTTTAAAGCTGGTTTCAACCACATTCAGTTGCATAGTGTTGTTTTCTTTTCCCCCTTTAGAAAAGAGAATTACACGAGTCAAGATTTAGGTTTTTGCAACATGATAATTTCACTCAACCATCAAATTGTTTTTGATGATTTAATCAGTGCATGAGGGATACCCAAAACCTGAATCTTTTCAATGCCACTGTTCTTTTGGATAGTTTGAAAACCTATAATTAGTTTTAGAACCAAGTGAAATACCAAAACCTGGGGAAAAAAAGTTAAATTAGGGAAGTCATAATATATATCGCAGTAGGTGTCCAATAAATTTCCTTTTTCATTTAAAACTAGAGAAAACAATTTGGAAAAGTAAACATTTGAGAAAATAAATTAACTGTGGCATGGATGTATAATTTTATTAACAATAAAGCATGCCACATATACAAATAATTTCAGTATTAATTTAGGTTAGCTACCTGATTAATGGCATGATAGTTGAATGGCATCTAGAATTGTCCTCATTTTTTAGCAATGCTAAAGGGGATTTGTCTACCAAAAAATAATTCTAATGCTCATAAAAATTAAAGTTAGGGATACAGTGTCTTGAAAAGGGTAAACACCAATAGAAAAGGACAACATTTTCTTAGAATTTCTGAAAGTGCTATGTTAATTTAGAAATTCATTTAATAATACAGTGATAAAATGAACTCGATGATTACATCACATTCAAGAAAAATGAAATTAAAATTACTTTTAAATAAGGACATTCTAAGTGAATATTATTGAAAATTTTAAGATGTTTATTGATTCTTAAATATTAAGCTAGCAAAAATAAGACTTTTTAAAAGGTTTTGTATTGCTTATTAGTTTATAATGATTAACATTTAATTTTGTAATTGAGTGATTTTAAATGTATACCTATTGTTATAATTTTTCTTCCCCCTTAAACGTATATTAAATCTTTGAGTTCAAAGATTCAAATGATAATTTAGGTTTTCAGAGAGCTGCTAAATTATATTTACAATTAAATTTTCAAAATGTTTTTACTATAGTATAACTATAGTATGTCCTTACTATAGTATAATTATAGTAAAATGTTTTTACTACAGTATAAGTGGCAGGTTAGTATATGTGTACTTTTCCTGATAAATTATATCTAAATTCATTAAATATTATATGTGATAGGTATTTATCTGTACATAGTGATACATATAGAAATATATAGAGACATACATATAGACTACAACACATATATACACACATATATTGAACCTGAATCTTTAGGACTCTCGCATATTATGAAACTGTAAAATATGCTAGAAAATACCTGATATTTGTGACCATAAAATAATTAATTTTGTGCTAAAGTATTATTAAAATGCTATAAAGTGTTAAAGATACATGCATATGTTTTATATATATGACTTAATGATCAGTCCCAAATTATGGAATAATCATTTATAACACAACTTTAAAAATGCCAGTTTTCAAATATTTTACTTTAATACTTTTGCTGCCTCAAACCGAATGACATTTCAACATAGCTCGTTGCATGGACAATATAAACCAGTTGGTGCCATTAGTTTTATCTTAGCAATGATGGTATTACTTCATCTAGCAGCAAAATTCTAATGGTCAGAGTATCAATGTCGTCCTTCTATTTTATTAAAATGAAATGCTTCAAAAAGGCATGAGATAACGTTGTATTCAGCACTTTGTGGAGTCTTATAAACTATCATAACAGTCAATGATTTTTTACTTAGCAATATTTGATTTTTGTAAAATTGCTAATCATTGCGAGCGTTTACCGCCACATCACCACGGAGTAGTAGATTGTGCATCTTATGTATGGTACAAAAAGCTCTAACCATGAGAAAAGTTTCTGCAAATTTGACTTATCTCAATTTCACATTCTTTTGTGTTCAGCTTGTGGTGCCTGGTTTCTGTGCGAAATGATTTCCAAGCTTTCAAACGAAAGCAGTTAAGAAACAAAATATTTACACCCTTCCAACTCGTGCTTCCTGTATAGCTAGATACAATACAGATGCTAAGTCACTGGTCTGAAAGAGCTTCCACAGATCTATAATAAAATAATTAAATTAGTGAGCTGTGTTTAGATCAGAGACCCTTGGTTGCCAACTCCTAAGAACTCAGGGAATTCAGAACCACAGAAGGATCATTTGGACTCCATTTGGCAGAGACGTCAGAAACTCGCTGCTCTTGGGAACATCCTTTTCCAATAACATTTATAGCTCTAGATGGAAGCGAAAAGCACCATATGTTAAGAGTTTCCTGCAAAGCTTCCTGGTAAGAGAGGAAATAAATTCAACTTGTCACATCTGCTCGTGGGCCAGTCAAGTAGGATTTTATCACAGCCTTAAGTGGTTTACAAAACTGTCCTGTTATCGACTGAAGGGGCTTTACATTTCAGGTTTTCTCAGACTGATGTTCATAATCTAAATCATTAAACTATTTTTCTTCTTTGGACTTTAGCAGCATGCATCATCATTTGCTTCTAAGCAAGGAGAATTATTCAAAGCAATTCAACTAAGAATCACATTCCCGTAGCTCAGTTTCCATAACTGCTAGGATGGCTTAACTGCTAGAATGCCTACAGGTTTCAGTTCTACCTCAGTTTTGACCCGTGGGCCCTTACGTTTTGCATAATTTAAGATGGGAACTGCATTTAATCAGGCTAAATTGATTATCCACCATTCTGAAAAGTCCCGACTGGCTTAAACCATGGCAAAGACCCATAGGGTCAGAAAAGATTTTTCTGCCAGAGGTATAGGTAATCACAGGAAAGGTGTTAAACCTTGCATTGTTAGCCCCAAGTTCTCTCCCAGAGTGATCCATCTTTTTACCCTCACGATTTAAAAAAAAAAAAAAAAGTTAGAGTCACTATGGGCATTTCAGTTTTTCTATCATAAGCAAAATCCTTTTTAGTTTGCAAATCTACTGGAGATACAGCACCATATGTAAGCGTTACCTTTTCCTACTTAAGCATAAGTTAAATTGATAGCACTTGTTCCAAACTAAAAGCAAGTTCTCAATTTACCAACTTGCAGTTTTATATTCATGTCTTTTTGTAGGGAATGACCAAACTTGTTAATGAATTTCCTTTCATTCTAGAAGTTAAAAATGCTTTAAGTTAGAGTAAAAACTGTAATCTTCAGACATTTAATTATTGTATACTAAATAAATGTGATAGAATTTCAGCATTTGTTTATTTGTTGGTATAACCCACCATTCCTACAGATGAGTTATAAAAACATGTAAAAAATTGACTAAATCAGAGTGAAGGAAAATGATGTAGAATAACAAGATGACAAAAGAAAAATTTACCACATGAGCCGTATAAATGTGTGAAAGTAGTCTGTGGATTAGGCTGAGTTTCCTAGTAACCAAAACAAAACAGTTAAATGGTTCCCATTTCTTTCTATAGGAGAAAAAAAAATTGCCAAAAGAGAGAGAGAGATTTTACTACCAATATGGCCTAGGAGAAATTTCTCCTGAAGATCTTCATGGAATGCTGAATGATTGAATCAATTATACCTTAATACCACCCCCCTCCACCCCCCTTTAAAAGCATAAAGACATTGGAATGTTTCATTGAGCTATTTCTTGTAATATCACTCAGTGTAACTTGTGAGCATTATAGTACAATTTAATATAAAATAGTTCTACCAGCATTGCTGCATTGCACAGTTCTGGGGACACTGTTCACAAAAGTAGTACTGAAACAGGAAGCAAAAGCATCAATTATTATCATAGAAGAAAGGTGCTGGTTTCAACAATATAGCAATAACAAAATCTGTGATGGGCCCATTCCACAATGCCTATGACACAAACTTTCTACTCTCAGTCGTTAGGAACAAATATACTGTATGAAAGAAACTCTGAGACATTACTGATCGTGTACTTATGTTCTCTACACTCTTATGGGTGAGCCCAAAATTGCCCCCTCTAGATCTGCCCTCCCTTTTATCATTTAGTAATAGAACCTGCACACTATATTTCCAATTCTCCCTGAGACCCAGGTTTGGCCTTTCCCATCCAGGTTTTGGACTTTCTGAGGACAATTTCTGACTCGTTTCTTCAAATATACTTGCCATGGACTTTCTTTTCCTGCTGTCTGGGAGAAGATGATGCTGGGGTCAACTTTGGAAGCCACCTTTTGAGGATGGTAGCATTGTCCCACCAGCTCTGTATTGCTTACCTCTGTTCAGACTGTTGTGTCAATTATGTGAAAGGGAAATTAAATTCTGTCTTGGTTAAATCTGTCTTGGGGTATTTTTTAAATTAAACATCTTAATCTAGTACAATATCAATGTTATCATTATCCATTTTATATTTCCCTCACTTTGGACTAGAGAATTGAAAAAAAAAAAAAGAAAAATGCAAAGAAAAGAAGAAAGGAAAGAGAAAAGGATATTGGCTCTGTTTTAGTAGATTAATCAGATGGCCAAAGAATCATTCACTCAATCATGCTATGAGTCTTTGAGTTTTCACCAACAGTAATAAGAGAATATTAGGCAGAATATTGAATTGGGTGCCAGCCATATCTGTATTCAAATCCTGATGCCAAAATTTCCCTGACTTTTTGACTTTAGACAAGTAATGAAAACTTCTCTTCCTCATTATCCTCTTTAGTGTGTTTATGTGAATTAAAAAATATTAACAAACATTTACTGTATGCTGGATCCTGGTCTCAGTGCTTTACATGTGTTATTCCATTTGATTCTTTTGCAATCTGTATATGAGAAATTATATTGTCTTGTCTTCTAAGTAAAGAAATCTGAGTTTCTCTACTTCCTTACTTTTCTTTCATTACTTCAACTAAGAGTTGAAACAATTGTCCAAAGTCAAAAGCTGGTAAATAGTGGAGAAGGCTGTTAGTACTAATCTCTGAGGTCTCTAAAAGACAGCATTTGTGTCCTTCTAAATGAAAGAATCCTTAAAATATTAGTGCCAAGCTTGGCTATCCATGATTATGAATCTATAATTACCTTTTAATAGCAGTTTTCTGATATAAAAAATAGTGATCATAAATCATAATGATATTAGAGAATGTACAATAGCACAAAAAGCAATTAAGTCACCCATATTTCCTTCATCCATAATCACTGCTAACATAATCACATAGACTTCTTTTAGTACCAGACTCTTTTACTGAAGTGTAATTGACATCCAATATTATGTTAGTTGCAGATGTACAACATAGTAATTCAACATTTATATACATTACAAGTGATCACCATGATGTCTAGTTACCATCTATCAGTATACAAAGTTATTACAATATTATAGACTATATTCCCTACGCTGTACTTCATATTCCCATGACTTACCTATTTTATAACTGAAAATTTGTAGCTCTTAATCTCCTTCATCTAATTTGCCTATCCCCCCCACCTCCTTTGGCAACCACCAGTTTGTTATCTCTGTTTATGAACCTGTTTCTGTTTTGTTTTTGTTCATTCATTTTGTTTTTTACATATCACATATAAGTGAAATCATACAGTATTATCTTTCTCTGTTGGACTTATTTCATTTAGCATAATACCCTCTAGGTCCATTCATGTTGCAAATGGTAATATTGCCTTCTTTTTTTTGAGTAATATTCCATTGTATCTGTGTGTGTGTGTGTGTGTGTGTGTGTGTGTGTGTGTGTATCTTCATCCATTCATCTATTTTTTTTATATTTGTAGGCTTATTTATTTTATTTATTTTGAGAGAGAGAGAGAACAGGAGATGGGCAGAGAGAGAGAGAGAGAGAAAGAGAATTCCAAGCCAGCTCCACACTGTCAGCACAGAGCTCAATGCAGAGCTCGAATCCACAAACCATGAAATCATGACCTGAGCTAAAACCAAGAATCAGATGCTTAACCAGCTGAGTCACCCAGGCACCCCTTTATCCATTCATCTACTGGTGAACACTCAGGTTGCTTCCATATCTTAGCTATTGTGAATAATGCTGTGATGAACATAGGGTTGTATATATCTTTCCTAATTGGTGTTTTTGTTTTCTTCAAATAAATACCCACAAGTAGAATTGCTGGATCTAATGATATCTGTTTTTAATTGTTTGAAGAACGTCCATATTGTTTTCCATAGAGGCTGCAACAGTTTACATTCCCACTAACAGTGCACAAGTATTTTCTTTTCTCCACTTTGTCATCAAATCTTGTTATTTCTTGTCTTTTTGATACTAGCCATTCCAACGTTATGAAGCCATGTTTCAGTGTGGTTTTGATCTGCATTTCCCTGATGACTATTATCACTGAGCAACTTTTTGTGTGTGTGTTGGCCATTGGTATGTCTTCTTTGGGAAAATGTCTATTCAGGTCTTCTGGCCATTTTTTAATCAGATTGTTTGTTTTTTGGTGCTGCTATTATATGAATTCTTTATATATTTTGGATATTAATCTTTTATTGGATATATCATTTTAAAATGTCTTCTCACATTTAATACATTGGCTTTTATTTTGTTAATGGTTACTTCACTGTGCAGAAAATTTTTAGTTTGATGTAGTACCATTTGCTAATTTTTGCTTTCGTTGCCCTTGCCTGAGGAGACAGACCCAAAAATATTGCTTAAACAAATGTCCAAGAGTTTACAGCCCATTTTCTTTTGGGTCCTTTATGCTTCAGGTCTTACATTTAGGTATTTAATCATCAGTTTATATTTTTTTAATATAGTGTAAGAAAGTGGTCCAGGTTCATTCCTTTTCATGAAGCTGTTCAGTTTTCTTAACACCGTTTATTAAAGAGATTGTCTTTTTCCCAGTTTATATGATTATCTTCTTTGTTGTGGACTAAACAGCAAAGAAAATAACCCATATAAGCATGGGTTATTTCTGGGCTTTCTATTCTGTCCCACTGACCTACATATCTGCTTTTGTGCCAGTACTATACTGTTTCGATTACTATAGATTTGAAGTATAGTTTGAAACCTGAAAGCATAATACCTCCAGCTTTGTTCTTTCTCAAGATTTCTTTGGCTGGTTGGGGGCTTATATGGTTCTACACAAATTTTAGAGTTATTTGTTCTGACTGTGAAAAATGCCATTGGTGTTTTGATAGCATTGCATTGAATCTGTAGATTGCTTTGGGTGGTATGGCTATTTTAATACTATTAATTCTTTCAATCCATGAGTATGGTACATCTATCCATTCACTTGTGTCATGTTCAATTTATTTCATCAATACTTTTTAGAGTGTAGGTTCTTAACCTCCTTGGTTATATTTATTCCTAGGTATTTTATTCTTTTGGTGAAACTGTAAATGGGTTTTCTTAATTTTTCCTTCTGATAGTTTGTTATTAGTGTATACAAATGCAAAAGATTAGTGTATGTTAATTTTGCAAATTTATTGAATTTATTTATTAGTTCTAATAGTTTTTTGATGTGGTCCTTAGGACTTTGTACATTTTGTATCATGTTATCTGCAAATAGTGACAGTTTTACTTCTTCCTTACCAATTTGGATGTCTTTTATTGATTTTTCTTGTCTGATTGCTCTACACTGAATAAAAGTGGAGACAGTAGGTATCCTTGTTTATTCTTGATCTTAGAGGAAAATCTTTCATCTTTTCCTTATTGTGTATGATGCTAAGTGAGAGATTGTTATGTATGAAATTTATTATGTTGAGGTATGTGCCTTCTATACCCACTTTGTTGAGTTTTAATCATAAGCTGATGTTGAATTTTGTCAAATTTTTTATTCATCTGTTCAGGTGATCATATAATTTTTATCTTTTCATTTTTTTTTAATATGGTGTATTTCATTGATTGGCTTGCAGATATTAAACCTTCTTGCATCCCTGGAATAAATCCCACTTTTTCATGGTGTATGATTTTCTAAATGTACTGTTGAATTTGGTTTGCTAATATTTTGTTGAGGATTTTTGCATCTATGTTAATCAGGGAAATTGGCCTGCAATTTTCCTTCCTTCCATCCTTCCTCCCTTCCTTCTTCCCTTCCTTTCTCCCTTCCTGCCTGCCTTGATGCTTGCCTGCTTGCTTTCTTTCTTCTTTCTTTCTTTCTTTTCTTTCTTTCTTTCTTTCTTTCTTTCTTTCTTTCTTTCTTTCTTTCTTTCTTTCTTTTTCTTTTTCTTCCTTCTCCTGACTTTTTGCCTGGTTTTGGTGTCATTGTCTAGACTTGGCATGAGGGCAATGCTGGCCTTGTAGAATAAGTTTGAAGTATTCCTTTATCTTAAATTTTTGGAATAGTTTGAGGAAGATAAGTTTTAACACTTATTTAAATGTTTGGTAGAATTCACCTGTAAAACCATCTGTTCCTGGACTTTGTTTAGAGGTTTTTTTGATTATTGATTCAGTTTAATTGCTACCAATCAGCCTGATCAGATTTTCTATTTCTTCCTGATTCGGTCTTAGAAGATTATATGTTTCTAGGAATTTATCCATTTCTTCCAGGTTGTCCACTTTGTTGGCATATACTCTTTCATAGTAGCTTCTTAAAATCCTTTGCATTTCTGTAGGATCAGTTGTAACTTCTCTTTTTTTTCATTTCTGATTTTATTTGGTCCCTTTTTCTTGATGAGTCTAGCTAAAGATTTATCAATTTTGTTTATTTCTTCAAAGAACTACTTCTTAGTTTCATTGATCTCTTCTATTTTTTTTTTACTCTCTATTTCATTTACTTCCTCTGATTTTTATTATTTCCTTCCTTCTGATAATTTTTGGCTTATTTTTTTCTTTCTTTCTAGTTATTTTAAATGAAGTTTAAGTTGTTTATTTTATTTTATTTTATTTATTTTTTTTTCTTAGGTAACATTTAAGTTTATTTTTTTTATTTATATATGAAATTTATTGTCAAATTGGTTTCCATACAACACCCAGTGCTCATCCCAAAAGGTGCCCTCCTCAATACCCATCACCCACCCTCTCCTCCCTCCCACCCCCCATCAACCCTTAGTTTGTTCTCAGTTCTCAACAGTCTCTTATGCTTTGGCTCTCTCCCACTCTAACCTCTTTTTTTTTTCTTTCCTTCCCCTCCCCCATGGGTTCCCGCTAAGTTTCTCAGGATCCACATAAGAGTGAAACCATATGGTATCTGTCTTTCTCTGTATGGCTTATTTCACTTAGCATCACACTCTCCAGTTCCATCCACGTTGCTACAAAAGGCCATATTTCATTTTTTCTCATTGCCACGTAGTATTCCATTGTGTATATAAACCACAATTTCTTTATCCATTCATCAGTTGATGGACATTTAGGCTTTTTCCATAATTTGGCTATTGTTGAGAGTGCTGCTATGAACGTTGGGGTACAAGTGCCCCTATGCATCAGTACTCCTGTGTCCCTTGGATAAATTCCTAGCAGTGCTATTGCTGGGTCATAGGGTAGGTCTATTTTTAATTTTCTGAGGAACCTCCACACTGCTTTCCAGAGCGGCTGCACCAATTTGCATTCCCACCAACAGTGCAAGAGGGTTCCCGTTTCTCCACATCCTCTCCAGCATCTATAGTCTCCTGATTTGTTCATTTTGGCCACTCTGACTGGCGTGAGGTGATACCTGAGTGTGGTTTTGATTTGTATTTCCCTGATAAGGAGCGACGCTGACCATCTTTTCATGTGCCTGTTGGCCATCCGGATGTCTTCTTTAGAGAAGTGTCTATTCATGTTTTCTGCCCATTTCTTCACTGGGTTATTTGCTTTTCGGGTGTGGAGTTTGGTGAGCTCTTTATAGATTTTGGATACTAGCCCTTTGTCCGATATGTCATTTGCAAGTATCTTTTCCCATTCCGTTGGTTGCCTTTTAGTTTTGTTGGTTGTTTCCTTTGCTGTGCAGAAGCTTTTGATCTTCATAAGGTCCCAGTAATTCACTTTTGCTTTTAATTCCCTTGCCTTTGGGGATGTGTCGAGTAAGAGATTGCTACGGCTGAGGTCAGAGAGGTCTTTTCCTGCTTTCTCCTCTAGGGTTTTGATGGTTTCCTGTCTCACATTCAGGTCCTTGATCCATTTTGAGTTTATTATTGTGAATGGTGTGAGAAAGTGGTCTAGTTTCAACCTTCTGCATGTTGCTGTCCAGTTCTCCCAGCACCATTTGTTAAAGAGACTGTCTTTTTTCCATTGGATGTTCTTTCCTGCTTTGTCAAAGATGAGTTGGCCATACGTTTGTGGGTCTAGTTCTGGGGTTTCTATTCTATTCCATTGGTCTATGTGTCTGTTTTTGTGCCATTAAGTTGTTTATTTTAGATTTCTCTTGTTTCTTAAGGTAAGCTTGTTTCACTATAAACTGCCCTCTTAGAACTGCTTTTGCTGTATCCCACAGATTTTAGAATGTTGTGTTTCCATTTTTTGTCTCAGATATTTTTTGATTTCCTTTTCGATTTCTTCATTGACCCTTTGGTTGTTTAATAGTATGTTGTTTAGCATTCTTGTGTTTGAGCTTTTCTAGTTTTTTTTTCTTATGATTGATTTCTAGTTTCATATTATGGTGGTCAGAAAAGATATGATTTCAATCTTCTTAAACTTATTGAGAATTGTTTTGTGGCCTAACATTTGATCTATCCTGAATAATGTTCCACGTGCCCTTGGGAAAAAAATGTGTATTCTGTTTTGGGATTGAATGTCCTGTATGAATGTATTAAGTCCACCTGTTCTAATGTTTCATTTAAGGCCAGTGTTTCCTTACTGATTATCTGTCCAGATGATCTATCCATTGATGCAAGTGGGATGTTAAAGTCCTCTACTATTATTGTATTACTGTCAATATATTCCTTTATGTCTGTTATTATTTGCTTTATATATTTAGGTCCTCCTATATTGGGTGCATAGATATTTATGATTGCTATATCGTCTTGTTGGATTGATCCCTTTATCATTGTATAATATCTTTCTTTGTCCCTTGTTACAGTCTTTGTTTTAAAGTCTATGTTGTTTGATATAAATACTGGTATCCCAACTTTCTTTTCATTTCCACTTCCATGAAATATTTTTCATGGAACCCTTCACTTTCAGTCTGGATCTATCTTTTGGTGTGTCATGTAGGCAGCATATAGTTAAGTCTGTTTTTAAATCCGTTCAGTCACCCTATGTCTTTTGATTGAAGCATTTAGTCTATTTACATTTCAAGTAATTATTGATAGATATATATTTATTGCCATTTTGTTTATCATTTCTAGGTTGTTTTGTAGTTCTTTGTTTCTTTCTTCTTTTCTTTCTCTCTTCCCTTATTATTTGATGACTTTCTTTGGTGTTATGTTTGGATTTCTTTTTCTTTATTTTTTATGTATTTATTATAAGTTTTTGGTTTATAGTTACCATGAGGCTTATATATAATATTGGACATATATAGCAGTGGATTTTAAGTTGATGATCACTTAAGACAGAATACATTCTGAGCCTGGGTGGCTCAGTCGGTTTAGCATCCAACTTTGGTTCAGGTCATGATCTCACAGCTGGTGGGTTCTAGCCCCATGTCAGGCTCTGTGCTGACAGCTGGAGCCTAGAGCCTGCTTTAGATTCTGGTCTCCCTCTCTCTCTGCCCCTCCCCTGCTCATTCTCTGTCTGTCTCTCTCTCAAAATAGATAAATGTTTAAAAAAAAAAACCAAAAAACAAAAAAAGAGACAGGACACATTCTAAAAGCACTATATTTTTACTTTCCCCGCAATGTTCTATGTTTTTATCATATTTTACGTCTTTAATTTTGTGTACTCCTAAGCTAATTAGTGTAGATACAGTTGAATTTGTTCTTTTATCATTTATATTAGCTTTATGAGTGGTTGATCCATTACCTTTATTTTTTGCTTTTAGCAGTGAAGTTTTCTCTTTTACAATTTTCTCTCTTCTCCTTCTGGGATTCCTATAATGCAAATGCTAGTGTCATTGATGTTGTCCAGAAGTCCCTCAAACTGTCTTCATTTTTTAAAATTCCTTTTTCTTTTTGCTATTAAACTTCAGTGATTTCTACTACCTTCTTTTCCAGATCGCTGATTTATACTGCATCATGTAATCTGTTGTTGTTTCCCTCTAGCATTTATATTTTTTATTTCAGTTATCATATTCTTCATCTCTAATTGGTTCTTTTTAATATTTTCTATCTCTTTTTTGAAGTTTTCACTGTGTTCATCCATCCTGCTCACAAGTTTAGTATCTTTATAACCATTACTTTGAACTCTTTATCAGGTAGATTGCTTATCTCTATTTTGTTTAGTTATTTTTCTGAGATGTGTCTTTTTCGTTCATTTGGAACATATTCCTCTGTCTCCTCATTTGGACCCTCTGTGTTTCTATGTATTAGGAAGATCAGCTATGTCTCCTGGTCTTGAAGGAGTGGTCTTAATTAGAAGTTGCCCTGTGAAGCCCGGAAGCATAATCTCTGATCAGGCAGTCTAGGTGTGTCCTCTGGGTGGGACGCCTGTGTCCTCTTCTTGTGGCTAGGCTCAAACTGCTACGGGTACATGCCTGACGGTAACTGCTGTGGGCTCATTAGTGGGTGGGGCTGGTCTCCAGCATGACTGGCTGAGAGGCCCAGTTGTGGCCGCTGCAGATGTGCTGGTGGGCAAAACTTGCTCCCTCCATGGACAGGCATTGTTTTGGGGGAGGCCTTGGGTCCAACTGACGTTACCTGTTATGTACAGTGGGGTAAGACCCACCTTGGAATCATGCCTGCTGTATGGACAGATTGGGCAGGGCGGGTCCACAGGGGAACAATGAGGTCAGGATGAGTGGTGTTAGTAAGGTAAATGGAGAGTATCCAAAATGACACCTGCTATTATTTCCATTCCCAGAGAAAGTTCCTGCAGATCTTGCCCTTCCAGCACAGGCCCTAATGTCCTTCATGTATGATCCAGGTGTTTTTCAAACTGCTGCCTTTGTTCTGGGTCTCAGAATAAGTGAGTTTGTGCACAGGCCCTTTAAGAACAGAGTCTTGGTTTCCTATAGCCCTCTAGCTCTCCTGAAGTTAAACCTTGATGATTTTCAAAGCCATTTGTTATGGGGGCTTTTTACTTGGTGTAGGTTTCCAGGGTAGTGTTACCTGATTATGGGGCTTGAGCCCCTCACTCCTTTGGAGTGCCTCTGTTCCATGTGGATCCCTATGCCAGGATGCGTGGATCCCAACCAAACTTCTTCCCTGCCCTCCTGTCCATCTCAAAGTGGCTTATGCCCTATATCTTTAGCTGTGGAAGAGCTTTTCTGCTGGTCTTTGGGTGGTCCTCAAAGAGAGTTGGTCTATATGTAGTTGCAGTCATTGGAGGGTATTGAGCTCAGAATCCTCTTACTCTACCATTCTGGTCCTCCCAAACTGTTCTCTTGTTTTTATCACTTGAGAATACATAGCCTAAGTGCCAGCCTTTAAGCCAACATCCCAACAAAAATCACCAGTTTAATTTATAGTATGTACTATGAGAAAGAATATTTCATTTTGCTGCGTTGGTTTAAGCAGTTCTTTGGAGCCATATTGTGCCCCCCTGCTACTCCCAGATTAGTAATAGTTTTGCCTATAACTTTTCTGTTGGTCTCCATTAGAGCTCCAGAGCATAGTTTCCTTCTAGAATGCTTTACCCACCCTGAAAACATGGTGGCTAAAGGTATATAAGTTAGGCTACACCTTCCTTTGCTTTTTGTCCATTTATTCTGCAATATGTCAAGTCCACATCTGCATAATTGACTTTCTAAGGTGTTAGGGTAACTAAAGATGATTACAATGAGAGGAAGAAAATTATAAAAAAAGTGTTTACTCAATTTGACTTCCTCATAATTTAAGGAAAAGGTACCCAAGAAATTAATCCGACTCTTGGATTCAAGGGCACTCTTCTGTCTCTGACCTTGTTCTCCTAAACTCTAGCCCGTGCTTCTTTGTGGAAATGCAAAAAGCAAAACAGTACTTTCCTCATAAAACGTTATGAGGATTAAATGAATTAATAAGTAATACACTTAGTGTCTGGCATGCAGGGGTATTGCCTACATGTTATTAGTGTTGTTGCTATTGAGGGAGCAGAATATAATCCTAGTTTCTTATATTGTGCAAAGTCACCTCTCTGACATTAGAGAAATCACTTCACATTATTAAGAAGAACAGTAGGGGATACTTTTGTTTATACATACCTCACCTTTCAAAGTATGACCAGGTAGCCTTCTGAGAACAAGAAACATGACCCTTGAAGTGATGTACCTGTTAAGAATGCTTAAGGTACAGAAGAGTCAGCTAAAGCTTTTAGATTTGGGCTATGAGAGATATCTTCTTAGAAAATGTACTTGTTGCAGTCTCTATTTTGGGAAAGGGCAGGGGACCAAGCTAGTTTTATTCTTCTTACACAGATCGCATGAACATTTCCACATCACTATATATTCTTATAAAGTTTAATTTTGATTATAGAAATGATCAAAGGGGTTGTTGAACTAAAATCTTCTTACTTCCATGAAGAAAACAGATCTTAAAAAATCTTTATGAGGAACCATGTCTTTCTATACCTTTCCATGACAGTTTGCAAAATGATCCGTTCTTTATCTCCAACACACTTCATCCAAGCTTGCAGAAGACAATCATTGTTTAAATAAACTACCTAGCTCAGAACAAAAATATATTTGAAGTAGAATAAATGTATATGTAAAAACTAAGGTAAATGGTCACTTCAATTCAAAAGTTTAGAAAAATATCTTGAGGACCTACTATATATACCAGGCTTGAGTATACAGATATGAATTAAGACTCCATTCCTGCCAGGATGTACTGGCAGAGTGAAAAGGAAAGACTTGAATTAGAGAAATGATGCATTTTACAAGGGTATTTACCAAGTCTCCTGGTTAAACTTTATCACCATTATAGATGTTACCAAATACAGGAAAAGCAGAAGGAAATATTCAGATTATCATGAAGAGCAGAAGACAGATTGGTTCACATGGACTGAACAGGAATTAGGTGATGGATCATTTCAAGGGAACAGTAAACTTTATATAATCCATAAGCTAAAGTAGGTAAAGGAAAAGTAGATCCTCTAAGTTTGGTTATGGATCCTTTCTCAGAGTAAGGAAGCTTACTCTTTTAAAGAAATCTGGGGGCGCCTGGGTGGCGCAGTCGGTTAAGCGTCCGACTTCAGCCAGGTCACGATCTCGCGGTCCGTGAGTTCGAGCCCCGCGTCAGGCTCTGGGCTGATGGCTCAGAGCCTGGAGCCTGTTTCCGATTCTATGTCTCCCTCTCTCTGCCCCTCCCCTGTTCATGCTCTGTCTCTCTCTGTCCCAAAAATAAATAAACGTTGAAAAAAATTTTTTAAAGAAATCTGTTTTAAGTGAGAAAAATTCTATGAGTGATTCATCAGATGTGTTGGTAACAATGATATAGCAGTCCCATCTACTGTATTATTTTTGGATGTGTGTGTATGTGTGAATAAATATGTACCTATTTCTATGCTCCCAGGTACATACACTTGCTATAAGGAAAGTCTATCTTTCTTTCATAAAGCACTTAACAAAATTTAATAGAAGTAAAAAGTTTACATCATGAATGAAAACTCAGTCCAGTGGCAAGGTCTAAAAAGCAACAGTTTGCATTAATTTCCTGTTACTTCAATATCTGTATATGAGTTACTTTCTGTTCCTTTTTTTAAATGTTTACTTATTTTTGAGAGATAGAGAGAGACAGAGTGTGAGCAGGGGAGGGTCAGAGAGAGAGGGAGACACACAATCTGAAGCAGTCTCCAGGCTCTGAGCTGTCAGCACAGAGCCCAATGCAGGGCTTGAACTCACAAACCACAAGATCATGACCCGAGCTGAAGTTGGATGCTTAACTGACTGAGCCACCCAGGCACCCCACTTTCTGTTCCTTTTAACCCTATTTTTCATTGGGTCATCCTAATATCACTTCTAGAAAACAAAGGCTTAAACAGTCTAAGTATCTTTTAGAAGGCACAAAGTACAGCCTCAAACACAAAGCTTGTTAGGCATAAATGGGTCATCATATTGAAAGCTTTTGCCAATTGTGAAGCTGCTAGAGCCAATATTAAAGAGGCATAAATATGTTCCTAACCATTTTATTTTTGGAAAAAGTAAGTGGCCCATCATCCATAATGAATGGTATCTGGATATAAATAGAGTGCTTGACTGCCTATGTTTACATATTTGTGTATAGTTATATTTATACACCCTCCCACTCCTGTATACTCTCAACCTCAAAAGTGGCAGTTACAGGGGTACCTGGTTGGCTCAGTCAGTTGAGCATCTGACTCGATTTCATCTCAGGTCATGTTCCCAGGGTCATGGGATAGAGCCCTGTGTTGGGCTTTGTGCTGAATGTGGAGTCTGCTTAAGATTTTCTCTCCCCCCCCTCCGCCCCCCCCCCGCCGCCTCTATCCCCTACTCACACTCGTTCTCTCTCTCTCCCATAAATAAACAAACAAACAAACAGACTGGCAGTTACATATGTTCCCTTCAATGCCTCAAAGAACCAACAACCTGGATTCTAAGAGCAGCAGACATTCCAAACTGGCAAAGAACATCAAAATATATGTGTAATGTCATGGAATTCAGAATGGCAATAGCTAATATTTATTAGCTTACTCATGTATGCTAATATGCTAAGGAAATGCCAGTTACTATTCTAACTGATTTGTGTATATTAACTTATTCCATCCTCCTATGAGTGGGTCATATTAGCATCATATTTCACAGGTGAGAAAACTTAGGCATAAAGAATACAAGTAATTCTCCGAAGGCCAAATAGCTATTAAGTGGCAGTCGGGGATCCAAATCCACAGATTTCTGTCCCAAGGTATCTATTCTTCACACTGTGTTAATGTATGTTCTTACATGTAGCCAGTATGAGATTGATATCATGGTTATCCGGGGATAGGGAAGGATGCTTGGAAAGGAAACAGCTTTGAATTGGCCAGGCCTGTATTCCACTATTCCATCTTTGTCTTTCATTGGAAGATTTTAGATTTACATCATAGGTCTTTGTACAGGAGACCTACCAATCTTGGCCTTGTCCTGCCACACCTCCCCTTCTAATATGAAAGGTACCTGGAATGATTGCTTGAGTGGCTGTCAAAACAGAAAAAATTACTTTTTTTTCTCCCAAATGTTTCAGGCTGAGCTAAACAATAACAGTATTTTAAACTATATCGCCTTTCATCCAGTGCCACCAAAGGTAGAAGAGTGGCCTGAATGTTGGCTGTCTGCATTTACATTTCTTCTTTGAACTGTTTGGAATGTCAGACCCATTAAGTAGTAATGTGTTCATTCAGGAAGCACAATCAAAATAATTGAACATCTTCCCCAGATATGAGTATATTAATTTTTTCTTCTTTGCATAAATGTGGATGAAAATCATACCCATTCTGCTAAAGAGCAAAAAGTAATCAGTTCAAACCAATCACAAAATAAGCATTTCAAAAATATAAAGTTGGGAAGTTATGGCATGAGAACAGCCAAGAAATTTAAATCACAGGGTCTATCATTTGTCTAATTCTTGTCTTCTCCTGCATTGTTTTAATATAAAAGAGGGAACATGCAGGTCAAACCCTACTACAATGAGTATCATTATCATAAAACTATCTAACCAGAAGACAGGAAAAAAGAATCAACAGGGGCTGTATTTCAAAACTTCAGATTCAATGACAGTAAATAAAGAATGTGGAATATTTCTTAAACTCTGTGGCAAATTGGTTTTAATTAAACATTACCCGAGTGCTTGCTGGGCTATAGGAGTTGACTGTGGTGGCACAAATACAAATGTGACTTGATTAATACCTTGACTACTGATGACACACACCTAACCATTATGGGCTCCGTTACGTGATCAGTGCCTTAAATCTTATTTTAATTTCACAGGCCTGTCTAATCTGAGGTGCATGAAGTTTAAAATTCTTGTCTGAGTCTCTACAGCTAGGTAGTTGCTGAACCAAGATCCAAGGTCCAAACATGTGCATGCCTGCTGATAATGTCATGCAGGGCCCTGGAGCTCACTGAGAAGAGAGTAAGCTGCCTGAGTAAGCCTGCTCCACCTTGACTGTACGAGCAAGGAAAGAGCAGAGACCTACAATACTCTGGCCATTCACTCTAGTCATGCTGACTTTGAGTGAAGTGCAGAGCCACATGCCTGACAGTCCTGAACTTGCCAGAAAATGAGGTCCTGTCATGTTCTTTGCCCTTCATGCTTGACCTTTGAAGTTCTCCATTAAACACCTCAAGGTCAAGGTCCCAGAAGCCAGAGAGCCACCTGCATCAGGAGGACTATGTCTACAGCTCATTTGTATATTTCCTTTATTGTCTCCCTTTTTTTTATCCACTTGATTTCATAAATCTCTTGTCCCCTTTAGCATTTTTTTAAAAAATTACATAGAATATTTCAACATTTGTTTGTATTTATTTTTCTGAGATAGCTTGGGTTTGAATACTAGCTTTGCCATTTCCTAGCCATGTGATCTTGAAAAAAATCACATCTGCGTGCACTCCCACATCCACACACACACTTACAAACACATGCATATGCATGTACCCTTTGTAGGTGTTCGTTTCTTCAGCAGCTAAATGCATATAATAATCTTACCCCTCTTTGAGCAGCGAGGATTAAATGATAAAATGAAGGTGAGACTGGATATAGTCAGTGCTGAACAAGGCTAGCTATTATTTCTGAATTTTCTCAATTTCTTATTTTTATTTAACTTTGATGGAGGGCAGATTAAAATGAATGCTATAATGTATATCCAGATATTAATCTATATACATTTTTAAAGAAGAAATATGCTCCCCTAAAACTGGAATTTTATGGTAATTTATATCAAGAGTATAGAGTGACATGGGATAATAGGGGCATCACTCTCTTCAGCTGTATCTTCACTTGCAGGGGTCCCAATGCCATTAAGAAAGGGATGCTCACCAGGTCTTTCCAGAGCATAATACCCTAAGCTTGAATGATTTACCTTATTGCACTTTTTCTTTGCAAAAAGAGCCTGCTCTGGCTAGTTTGCCACCATCCACTAGTGGGCAGAGAGTTTAGGTAAGAGTTTTCATGACAGTAGAAATGTGCATTTTATTTAAAAAAAATTTTTTTTTTCAACGTTTATTTATTTATTTATTTATTTTTGGGACAGAGAGAGACAGAGCATGAACGGGGGAGGGGCAGAGAGAGAAGGAGACACAGAATCGGAAACAGGCTCCAGGCTCCGAGCCATCAGCCCAGAGCCTGACGCGGGGCTCGAACTCCTGGACCGCGAGATCGTGACCTGGCTGAAGTCGGACGCTTAACCGACTGCACCACCCAGGCGCCCCAGAAATGTGCATTTTAAAGTACACATACACACACACACACACACACACACACACACACACGCACACTTTTTTCTTCTTTAAGGAGCTGGACAGCTGGCAGAAGCTTTGAGGTTTGTAGTTACTTAAGAAAAGAGTGAGACCAAACCTTGGAGTACAGGTAGCATTTCACTTTTTAAAAATGTTTATTTATTTTTGAGAGACAGAGAGAGAGAGCACATACGCACATGCGCAAGCAAGCAGGGGATGTGCAGAAAGAGAAAGGACAGAGGATCCAAAGTAGGCTCTGCACTGACAGCAGAGAGCCTGATGTGGGGCTCAAACTCATGAACCATGAGATCATAACCTGAGCTGAAGTGAGATGCTTAATCGACTGAACCACCCAGGCGCCCCTACAGGTAGCATTTCAGTAGACGGATATGGGAGGGGAAGACATTTAGGTAAATTCTGGAGGCAAGTCACAGGCAACATCTAGTATAGTTGTAAATAGATCCAAATACATTTTATCTTTTAAGTTTTCATCTTTACTTAAAAAGCACTGTTAAAAAACATTTGGTTGTTAGGAAAACTGCCTCTAGCATGTGATATGGAGGTAATTTCTTAAGGTCACAAAAAGCCATTTAATAAACTACTGATGAATGGCTTTAGATCATTAATAGATCTTCTTATACATGCTTATTAGATGCAAAGAGAGTAATGTATTCACTGGGACAACAAACTGTTCTGATAAAAAAAAAAAATCCCATTCACTTTCCCATTGCAGGAACATTTTGATGATGGCTTCCATCAGGCTACCATTGAACTCTAGGGCAAGTCTCTCAAAAGGAGTTCCTGACCATTAGCAAATTCTTGAGTGATGGGAGAGAGCTAGGCCTAGGGAGGCCAGCAGTCTGTGGAAACACTTACAAAAGCATTCAGCAGTCCCTAATGGCCTGAAAGCAAATGGATATTTCACTACAACAATGAAAAGGAACATTTCAATTTGGATGCGTTTGCTTGTGAAACAAATGTTTACAACAGAAACCTCCATTTGGGCTGTTGGAACAGGTCAAACAAACTATGTATTTACTGAAGAATCAAGTACAGATTCTCGTTGTAAGTATCATCTCTTTGGGGCAGGCTATATCATAAAGATAACGCGCTGGATAACAAAAAGGAGACAGAGTTACAAGATTGTAAGGTAACAGGCAATATGTGTAACACTTACCAGCTCTGGAAGAGCTTTTCAGAGGAAGTCTGTATTAGGATAAAAATAACAGCTGCAGTAAGAGGGAAACTCATATTTCAGTGATGCAAACAAGACAGAATTTGTTTCCATCTCCTGTAACAATTTAAGTGTCAGACGTCCAGGCCATGGTGTCAGGGACCAGTCCCCTTCAGCTTTGGCTCCGGCATCCACAGCATTTGGTTTTCAAAGTGTGGTCCATGGTGGCTGCTCTGGCTCTAGGCACCATGTCTACCTTGTAGCCAGTTGAGCGAAAGCTTGCTTGTTCCCTGAGCAGTGATTCTCCACTAAGGGTGATTTGATCCTCCCCCAGGAGAAATTTGTGTCCCTCGCAACCTGGCAGAGGAGGGTTAGGAGGTGGCCACACTACTGACATCTAGTGGATAGATGCCAGGTACGCTGCTACACAACCTCCTATACACAGGACAGCCCATTATAATGAATTATCTGGCCTAACATGGCATTATCACTGAGTTTGAGAAATCCTACATCAAGCCTCTTATTGATATATATATTGGTAGGGCATATAAGCTGGCTGAAGACTGTTGCCACTACACTCTGGTTGCAAACCATTGTAAAATATCCCACAGGGATATGCTGTTAAGTACTATTTCTCAGCTGAATGCCCTTGGGCAAGTCAACCAAACCTTTGGAATCTCAGTTTCCTCAAAAGTAATAATGTGAATAATACTTGTCTCTCTAAATTATCATGGTAGCCTGAATTTTAAGCTATCCTTCAAGATTCCTGTCCCCTGATATGTATACACCTCCTCTCAAATATTTAAGCAAACACTAATCTACATGTTGCAGTAAAGGAATCTTTTAAGGTGTAATTAAGTTTCCAATGCAGTTGACTCAGAAAAGAAATTTGTGTTCCCTGGGCCTGATATAATCAGGTGAGTACATAATTGGAATGCGGCTCTTCCTGGAAAAAGAGATTCATTTGAAGTGTGAGAGGGATTCCATGCAAGGGAGATTCTCCATTGCCAGCTTTGAAGATGAAGGGGACCATGTGTCAAGGAATTTGGGTGGCCTCTAGGAGCTGAGAGGGGCTCCGGGCTGACAGCCAGCAAGGAAACAGAGATGATGATGTATTCTATAATGATGAATTCTGCCACACTCATGTGAGCTGGGAAGAATACCTTGAACCCCAGATGAGAACACAGTGCATCGGATCTCTTTATTTTAGTTTTGTAAGACTCTGAGTAGAGAACTCAGCCACTGTATGCTTGCATTTCTGACCTGCAAAACCATGAGTTGATAAATGGGTATTGTTCTGAGCTGCTATATTTGTGGTCATTTGTTACACAGCAATAGAAATCTAATAAAGTTACTATGAAGATTGATTGTAGTAATAATAGTTTCCTTAAGTAAATGTTATTATGTTCTAGAAAACTAGTAGGTACTTTATAATAATTATCTTTTCAGTAACTACTGCTAAGGGGGCATCATTTCCCCCATTTTACAGATGTAGAAACTAACACTTAGAGAAGTTTCACAGTTTGCTTAATATCCCACAGCAAATAACAGTGAAACTGGAATTTAAACCCCACCTTCTGTGTCTCTTCCTCCTTGCCTAGCTTTGTTAAATATAAAGTGTTAGAAAGAAAAAAGGTATCCTTGTTTTATTTTGTATACATTGCAGCCTAATCACAGACTAGTGAACTTTGTGAGACACAGTAGACACACAAACATCCAATGTGTGCAGTTACACGCATCCTGAGGTTTCGTTCTGGAGTTCACAGTAGCGATTAATTCAAGACAAGTGTTACTTTCCAGCTTAAAGGCTCCTTTCCTTACTTATTTTCTTGGTTGACACCTACTTCCTTTTATGCTGCGTGCAGTCAGTGGACCCTTTTGAAACCCAACTATTCTCTGTCTTTGATTTTCACAGAAAATTTTAGAGAAGATTTTTGGACTTGCTACATATCAAGGCAAGGAATGCCAGAAGCCACCTATCTAAATGTCTACCTAAAATGATTGTAATCTTGATAACTGTCACTTATAAGCATTCATTATATCTCAGGCACAGTGCTAAGTGCCAAATGTTAGATAATCCTCAGAGAATCTTATGATATAAACATTATTATTATCTTAACTTACAGATAAGGAAATGGCCTCAAATAGGTTTAGCATCTTGCACATGTAAACTTGGAAGATGAAATCAAATCCATGATCTGTTCAACTCTGTGCCCCACCCCCCCCACCCCCACCGCCATGTACATATTTTTCTCAGTCATGGAATCTCCCAAGGGTCCTCCAAATCTGCCCTGAGAACTAATTGACTTTCTCAGGGCATCTTCAGATGAGTTGGAACCTCAAAACCTAGTACCTGCTATTTACCATATATGGAGACTGTTTTTAGATACGATCCACATAGTAATATCCTGTGTATGCAACTTAGTTCTTCAACAGGACTCATTTGGAGTGCTGCTTCTGGTTTATCTTATGCCATGAGGGAGCCTTATGGCTGGTATGTGTCTCACGGTGAAGACTTTTGTTGCTTTACCCATGTTTTTTCATCCAAATCCTTAAAGGCTAAGGCACTTCAATACCGCTGGTGAAGATTAGGGTATATTGTAAGGCAGAAGGCTGAAAACAGATTTCTCCATGCCATCTGCATTGGCTTATGCAGCTGTAGTGCCCACACACATCTGGAGAACTGCTATAAAATAAGACCCTAACATTCGGCAAAGGTAGCAGATGGCCTTGTTATCAAATGTGAATAGAAGCAGAGTCAAGTTTAAGACCAGGAAGAGGGCAGCCATAACAACAACAAAGTACCTAGAAAGAAAAAGAGCAACTGACGGGTAACAACCCATCGCAAAATGAGCGAGGTGTGTGGGAAAGAGATGAGATGGTTGGATAAGAATTTCTGCAAACGTCAAATGAAAACAACAGGTTAAAAAAATGCCTTGATTGTCACAGTAATTAGAAACTGTTGGAATTGTGCTTAGTTAAATCTGGTTAATTCGATAGACTTGGCAGTGAAACTGGTGCTAAAGGTTGCCACAGATAACATTTGGCATGGTATGTCCTGGGGGCATTCCATCATTACTAATTGAGTAAATGACATTAACAGAGAGATGGACAAGCCTGCCTCTGCTCATTTTAAGGAATCCCACTGCCTTTTAAGGAATCTTGCCAACCTAAGCTTTTCTTTGATTAAAAAAAAAATGGTGCTGGAAGTAGTTGTAAGAATTGGGTCAATAAAACGGTGCAAACAGATTCCTTTTCTTAAAGCATGGCTACCCTGTGGTCAAGTCCCTTTCAGTACTCTGTAATAGATTCTCCCAAAGCCTTTGATTTCTTCCAAGAAGTTTTCAACAAATGATTGATAATAGGATCTGTTCCTATAAAAGGCAGATTTCAGAGCTGGGAGAGAGAGAGCCCATTAAATGGCAGGATAAATGCAGAAGGAAAGCAGAGAGGCCACACCACAGTGGGAAGCTTGGTTTTGCTCTAAGTCATTGGCATAGAGCTCCTATTCTGGGTCTTGACGCTCTTTTTAGTCTTAAAGTAGGAGCCTTACAAGCATTCTTTTTTTTTTTTTTTTTTTTTTTCAGGTTGAGTTGACATCGAGGAAGCAAGCTGCTCTAGTTGGAGCCAAACCAGACAACCTGCCCATTCTGTTAATTGGATTTTGAGACCTGCGTGGAGGTAGCCTGAGCTGGAAGTTTATTCACTTCTGCTCAGATGCCAAATCCATTGGCCTAGAAGTACATAGAACCTAATAAAATAAATTAGCAAAGTGGCTACGTCATGGACATTTCCAAAATGTATATCTTGTGGTTGCTCTCAGTTGGGGACTCTTTTATTTTTAACTGATCAATTAAACTTGTCTAGCTACATGAATTGTTCTAATTACTGAGTTTTCCCAGAATTAAATACTCTAAGTTAAATCAACTAACATTTAGCAAACGGGAGCTACTTCTTCTGCTTCTCTCCCTAAGAGCCCTCCATAGAATTAACAGTTAGGTGCTAATTGCAGATGATTAAGTGCTCACCAGTCTTGGAGTCCTTTCTTTAATATTAATGAGATGGATTAGCATGGAACATGTCTTCTATTAATATTATAAATGGAAGCCTGCATGGATCACTGAGTGCTGTTTTGTATTATAAGGAGCATTTAGTTTAAAGGAATAAAAAACAGTACACTCCTAAAATGTATCTTCCTTTCAACTGAGAAGTAAAATTACTGAGGGAAATGTTTAAATATCATTAATTTGGAGCAACCATGTAGCATTTTAGCAATAACCACAGCAGCAAACTTTTACATAAAACTTCTTTCATCAGTCTCTGTGAGTAGGTATAGCACATTAAACCAGAGAAGACTTTAAATTATTCCATAAAGTATAGACACACACAGAAACACTCATAATTCCATACTACTAAAAGAAATTAGTTGGCATATTCAGGACCATTTTCACATACCTGAATTCTCTTCCAAAACTGCCACTTGCCTATTTAAAAATGCTAATTGATGTCTTTGGCCCATTTGAAAACAGCAAACTGCTGCTTTTTGTTTTTTTGAAAATATAGTTAATAATTACTTCTTCCTTCTTGATTTCCTAAGAAGATGCTTATAAAGGAATAACGCTATAGTTCATACATTGCTGTTTTAGAATTTACCATAAGTTAGACTGACATCACCTCCAAATTGTAGGAAAAACATCATTCCATTTTATTCCATGAGGTTTAAGTTAAAAGTATTGCTCATTTTGATAAGTGCTATTTAAGCAGTACCATGAAAAACACGGCAATGCAAAACATTTCTTTTAGATCATGGTATGACCTAAAAATGACAATTTTAGCTCTTTTGTTAGTTGCAAGCATTTGCAAACAAGAGAACAAAAGCTTATGCATTCAAATCAAATCAGACCTGTGTTAATGCAGTATGTACCGCACTTTGATTAAGGACTTGATCCTCTGAGTCAAACTTCTAGTGTCCCTACTCCTTGACCGTAAAAATATGTACGCATTTACCATTTGCCCTAGATAAACATGTTTGTAACCAAATAATACCATGTAGTGACTATGTACATAGTAATAGAGCTGATACTTATGCTTAGAACTTATATGCTAAAAGTGATAATGAGTAATGCAGGATTTCTCAGATCACGGAAAGAATGGAAATGTATAGCTAATACCTTATATTTGACCTTGCACATGTTTGGTTTGATTCGGAATATGCATGATGCATTGGTCAGTTATATTTCTGTATAAATATATTTAGCTGCTGCTGTGATTGTTTTTAATAATCTCAAACTTCATCTATGTAAAGTCTTAATTTATGGCAACTAGGATACATTTTCTAGAAGAATTTACTTGAAATATGTGGTCTTCTGAGATATTTACGATTATTCTTATGAGCCCTAAGATATACAATCTGCAAAATTGTGGTAAATAGAATTCTAAGATAGTCCTCAAGATAGATATTCCTTGGTGTGTACGCACTTCAAAACTTCTTCCCCTTGATTCTGAGCAGAATTAGTGAATACGATGAAATAGCTCTCAGAATTATGTTATTGGTTGATTTAGAGTTAATCAAGATTAACTTGGGTGGGCTTTACCTAATCAGATGAGCCCTTTAACATAAAGTGTCAAGAGAGATTTTCTCCTGCCGGCCCAGAGGAGAACAAATAGCCATGCTGTAAAGGAGGGGGCCATGAGACAAGAAGGGAGGGCTCTAGGAACTGGGAGTGGTTCTCAACAGACAGTGAACAAGGAAATCGGGACCTCAATCATACAACCACAGGAAAATGAAGGCCTCCAGCAACCCGTGAGTTTGGAAGAGGGTCCCAAGCCTCAGACGAGATCAGAGTCTGGTTGACACTTTGAATTCCAAGAGTGGGACCCTCAGCCAGCCCATGCTTAGAATCCTGACCCACAGAAACTATGAAATGATAAGTTTGTGTTGTCTTGAGCCACTGAAGTTTACAGCAATTTGTTAGCAGCAATAGAAAATTAATACCAGGGGGAGGGAGCCAAGATGGCGGAACAGCATGAAAGTTTTTTGTGTGTCTCCCGTCCATGAAATACAGCCAGACCAATGCTAAACCATCCTACACACCTAGAAAACCCACTGGAGGATTAACACAACAATCTGCACAACCTGAACCACAGAATTCAGCAGGTACGCGGCGCAGAGAAGTGACTTTGGGGAGTGAGAAGGTGCAGGAAGGGAGGTGCTTTTGTGAGGGGAGAGAGGATGGAGACTCGGTGGGCGGGGGGGGGGGGGAGAATACAGGAAAGCACCCCTCCCCAAAAGCAGCTGGAGAGAAAGTGGAAAATTGGAAACAGCCACAGGGACTAAACTAAAAAGGGAGAAAGGAGAAAGAAGAGAATTTAAATTCCATTAAGACTGTAAACAAGGGGAGCGCAAAGGCTGCAACTCTGCAGCTCGATACCTGGTGATGCTCTGGTGGGAAGGGCGAATCCCAGGAACCGAGTGGGATCAGGGAGGTTCTTGGGCCACACGGGGAAAAGCGGTTCCACTGCTGGAAGGACATTTGGTAGAGACTGTTGAAGCCACCTGGTCCCAGCAGACCCCAGAAGGCGGCCACATTCACTGTTGCTGGGGCAAGGTCGTTAAGGGTGAAGCCTGGTGCCAGATGCGTGTTGCGATTTTCCATAATCCCTGAAACGCTGCTGCTACGCTATCTCGCGAACTTTTTCTGGGGCGGGCTGGCACCTGGCCACAGTCTCAGGGAACCGGCAGCAGCAGGGTCCAGCAGGCGTTCCTGGGTGCAGCCAACATTCAGCCACTGCTCATTCGGCCACTGCTCATTCGGCCATTGCTCGGTGAGACCCTCTCGCAGAGGGGCGGGACGAGTCAAAGCCACAGTCCTTCGGAAGTAAGGGGCCAGGGGAAACAGCCACATCTGAGACAAAACTCAGGGGAGAGGTACTGCCTGGGGCCTGCTTACGGAGAATGAAAAAGCAGGGAGTGGATGAGAGCTGAAGACAGAGGACAGGTGCGCAATTGCTGATCCAGGAGAACAGACTGGGTGGCTGGGTGGTGCCATGCTCACCATTCCTGCGCATGCGCAAACGCACCTACGAGCCCCACAGCACTCCACCCCAGTAGGCTAGCAGCGCCATCTAGTGGAAAGTGGAGCCGTTACACTGAGCCCCGCCCAACTGGGCCAACTTCACTCTCAAGAACACAAGTCTCACCACCGGTTTAATTTATGGACTATAAAGAGCTACATAGACTGACTTCTAGGGGAAAATGAAGCAATTTCAGAATTTCAGTCCTACTTCAATCTGTTAGCAGGTCCATCTATTCGATTTTCTTTCTTTCTTTTTTTTTTCTCTTTTGCACTTCTTTTCTTTTTCTTGAATACGGAAAGAGAAAAAACTCATTTTTATTTTCAATTTTTATTAAACATATTTTTCTTTGATTTTTATTACTATATTTTTTACTTTTGTGTAAATATTTTCAAATTCTATTTTACTTCCATCATTTTATTTTAGTCTACTTCAATGTATTCACATTTTCAAATTTTCAAAGTTTCCTTTTTTCTTTCTTTTTCTTTTTTCTTTTTCATTTTTTATTTTTCTTGAATGCAAAAAGAGAAAAACTTCATTTTTACTTTCAATTTCTATTAAAAATATTTTTCTTTAAAAATTTTTTACTATATTTTTTGCTTTTATGTAAATTTTTTCAAATTCTATTTACTTCCATCATTTTATTTTAGTCTACTGCAGTGTATTCACTTTTTCAAATTTTCAAACAATTTCCTTTTTTTCTTTCTTTTTTTAAATCTTTTTTCTCTTTTTGGTTTCTTTTTCTTGCATACAGAAAAAGAAAAGATTCATATTTATTTTTAATTTTTATTAATTTTCTTTAATTTTTTCTACTTTATTCTTTACTTTTGTGTATATTTTTTCAAATTCTATTTTTCCCTATCATCTCATTTTAGTCTACTTTAGTGTATTCATTTTTTCAAATTCTCAAATGATTTCCTTTTTTTTCCTTCTTCCCTCCCCCTATTTTTTTCCTCTAATCTGTAAAACTACTTTGAACACCCAGAACAAAACACACCTAGAATATAGCATCATCTATTCGATGTGTGTGTGTGTGTGTGTTTAATCTTTAATTTTAATATTTTTAAATTTTAATTTTCTTTTTAATTTCAATTTTTTTACCTCATTAATTCCTTTTCTCCCTTCAAAATGACAAAACGAAGAAATTCACCCCAAAAGAAAGAGCACGAAGAAATGACAGCCAGGGATTTAACCAACACAGATACAAGCAAGATGTCTGAACCAGAATTTAGAATCACGATAATAAGAATACTAGCTGGAGGCAAAAGTAGATTAGAATCCCTTTCTGCAGAGATAAAAGAAGTAAAAAAAAACCCAGAATGAAATTAAAAATGCTATAACTGAGATGCAATCATGGATGGATGCTGCAGCAGCAAGAATGGATGAGGCAGAACAGAGAATCAGGGATATAGAGAACAAACTTATAGACAATAATGAAGCAGAAAAAAAGAGGAAGATTAAGGCAAAAGAGCATGGTTTAAGAATTAGAGAAATCAGTGACTTATTAAAAAGGAACATCAGAATCATAGGGGTCCCAGAAGAGGAAGAGAGAGAAATAGGGGTAGAAGGGTTATGTGAGCAAATCATAACGGAAAATTTTCCTAACCTGGGGAAAAACACAGACATCAAAATCCAGAAAGCACAGAGGACCCCCTTTAGATTCAACAAAAACTGACCGTCAACAAGGCATATCATAGTCAAATTCACAAAATAGTCAAGCAAGGAGAGAATCATGAAAGAAGCAAGTGAAAAAAGGTCCCTAACCTACAAGGGAAGACAAATCAGGTTTGCAGCAGACCTATCCACAGAAACTTGGCAGGCCAGAAAGGAGTGGCAGGATGTATTCACTGTGCTGAATTAGAAAAATATGCAGCCAAGAATTCTTTATCCAGCAAGGCTGTCATTCAAAATAGAAGGAGAGATAAAATGTTTCCAAGACAAACAAAAATTAAAGGAGTTTGTGACCACTAAACCAGCCCTGCAAGAAATTTTAAGATGGACTCTCTGAGGGGAGAAAAGATGAAAAAAAAAAATATATATATATCTATATATATCTATATATATCTCACATATGTAAATACCAAAAGCAACAAAGATTAGAAAGGACCAGAGAACACCACCAGAAACTCCAACTCTACAAGCATCATAGTGACAATAAATTCATATCTTTAAGTACTCACTCTAAATGTCAGTGGGCTCAATGCTCCAATCAAAAGACATAGGATAAGACACAATGGATAAGAAAACAAGATCCATCTATATGCTGTTTACAAGAGACCCATTTTAGACCTAAAGACACCTTCAGATTGAAAACAAGGGGATGGAGAACCATCTATCATGGTAATGGTCAAGAAAAGAAAGCCGAAGTAGCCATACTAATATCAGACAATCTAGACTTTAAAATAAAGACTGTATCAAGAGATGCAGAAGGGCATTATATCATAATCAAGGGCTCTATCCACCAAGAAGACCTAACAATTGTAAACATTTATGTGCCAAATGTGCAAGCACGCAAATATATACATCAATTAATCACAAACATAAACTCATCGATAGTAATACCATAATAATAGGAAACTTCAACACCCCACTCACAGCAATGGACAGATCATCTAATCAAAAAATCAACAAGGAAACAATGGCTTTGAATGACACACTGGACCAGATGGACTTAACAGATATATTCAGAACATTTCATCCTAAAGCAGCAGAATATACATTCTTCTCCAGTGCACATGGAACATTCTCCAGAATAGACCATATACCGGGACACAAATCAGCCCTAAGTAAGTACAAAAAGATCGAGATCATACCATGCATATTTTCAGACCACAACACTATGAAACTCGAAATCAACCACAAGGACAAATTTGGAAAGGTAACAAATACTTGGAGACTGAAGAACATCTTACTAAAGAATGAATGGGCTAACCAAGAAGTGAAAGAGGAAATTAAAACGTATATGGAAGTCAATGAAAATGATAACACCACAACCCAAAACCTCTGGGACACAGCAAAGCAGGTCATAAGAGGAAAGTATATAGCAATCCAGGCCTTCCTAAAGAAGGAAGAAACATCTCAGATACACAACCTAACTTTACACCTTAAAGAGCTGGAAAAAGAACAGCAAATTAAACCCAAACCAGCAGAAGACAGGAAATAACAAAGATTAGAGCAGAAATTAATGCTATCAAAACCAAAAAAAAAAAAAAAAAAAAAAAAACCGGTAGAACAGATCAATGAAACCAGAAGCTTGTTCTTTGAAAGAGTTAACAAAATTGATAAACCACTAGCCGGTTTGATCAAAAAGAAAAAAGAAACGACCCAAATAAATAAAATCAAGAATGAAAGAGGAGAGATCACAACCAACACAGCAGAAATAAAAACAATAATAAGAGAGTATTATGAGAAACTTTATGCCAATAAAATGGGCATTCTGGAAGAAATGGACAAATTAAAATGGGCATTCTGGAAGAAATGGACAAATTCCTAGAAACATATACACTACCAAAACTGAAACAGGAAGAAATAGGAAATTTGAACAGGCCCATAACCAGTGAAGACATTGAATTAGTAATCAAAAATCTCACAAAAAACAAGAGTCCAGGGACAGATGGCTTTCCAGGGGAATTCCACCAAACATTTAAGGAAGCATTAACACCTATTCTCTTGAAGGTGTTCCAAAAAATAAACATGGAAGGAGAACTTCCAAACTCTTTCTATGAAGCCAGCATTACCTTGATTCCAAAACCAGACAGACCCCCACTAAAGAGGAGAACTATAGACCAATTTCCCTGATGAACATGGATGCACAAATCCTCAACAAGATATTAGCTAACTGGTTCCAACAACACATTAAAAAAATTATTCACCACAACCAAGTGGTATTTATACCTGGGATGCAGGGCTGGTTCAATATCCGCAAAACAATTAATGTGATTCATCACATCAATAAAAGAAAGGACAAGAACCATATGATCCTCTCAATAGATGCAGAGAAAGCATTTGACAAAATACAACATCATTTCTTGATAAAAACCCTCAAGAAAGTAGGGATAGAAGGAGCATACCTCGAGATCATAAAAGCCGTATATGAATGACCCAACGCTAATATCATCCTCAATGGGGAAAAACTGACAGTTTTCCCCCTAAGGTCAGGAACGAGACAGGGATGTCTACTCTCACCACTGTTATTCAACATAGTATTGGAAGTCTTAGCCTCTGCAATCAGACAACACAGGGAATTAAAAGGCATCCAAATTGGCCAGGAGGAGGTCAAACTTTCACTCTTCACGGATGACATGATACTCTATATGGAAAACCCAAAAGATTCCACCAAAAAACTGCTAGAATTGAATCATGAATTCAGCAAAGTTGCAGGATATAAAATCAACGCACAGAAATCGGTTGCATTCCTATACACCAACAATGAAGCGACAGAAAAAGAAATCAAGGAATCGATCCCATTTACAGTTGCATAAAAAAAAAATACAATACCTAGGAATAAATCTAACCAAAGAGGTGAGAAATCTATACACTGAAAACTATAGAAAGCTTATGAAAGAAATTGAAGAAGACACAAAAAAATGGAAAAAGAGTCCATGCTCCTGGATAGGAAGAACAAATATTGTTAAAATGTCGATACTACCCAAAGTAATCTACATATTCAATGCAATCCCTATCAAAGTAACACTAGCATTCTTCACAGAGCTAGAAAAAATAATCCTAAAATTTGTATGGAACCAGAAAAGACCCTGAATAGCCAAAGCGATCTTGAAAAAGAAAACCAAAGCAGGAGGCATCACAATCCCAGACTTCAAGCTATACTACAAAGCTGTAATCATCAAGACAGTACAGTACTGGCACAAGAACAGACACTCACAGGGAACACCCAGAAATGGACCCACAAACATATGGCCAACTAATCTTTGACAAAGCATGAAAGAGTATCCAGTGGAATAAAGACAGTCTCTTCAGGGGCGCCTGGGTGGCGCAGTCGGTTAAGCGTCCGACTTCAGCCAGGTCACGATCTTGCTGTCCGTGAGTTCGAGCCCCGCGTCAGGCTCTGGGCTGATGGCTTGGAGCCTGGAGCCTGTTTCCGATTCTGTGTCTTCCTCTCTCTCTGCCCCTCCCCCGTTCATGCTCTGTCTCTCTCTGTCCCCAAAATAAATAAACGTTGAAAAAAAATTAAAAAAAAAAAAAAAGACAGTCTCTTCAGCAAGTGTTGCTGGGAAAACTGGGCAGCGACATGCAGAAGAATGAACCTGGACCACTCTCTTATACCATACACAAAAATAAACTCAAAATGGATGAAAGACCCAAATGTAAGATGGGAAGCCATCAAAATCCCTTAGGAGAAAGCAGGCAAAAACCTCTTTGATCTTGCCTGCAGCAACTTCTTACTCAACATGTCTCTGGAGGCAAGGGAAACAAAAGCAAAAATGAACTACTAAGACCTCATCAAAATAAAAAGCTTCTGCCCAGCGAAGGATACAATCAGCAAAACTAAAAGGCAACCTGACAGAATGGGAGAAGATATTTGCAAATGACATCATATAAAGGGTTAGTATCCAAAATCTACAAAGAACTCAACACCCAAAAAATGAATAATCCAGTGAAGAAATGGGCAAAAGACATGAATAGACACCTCTCTAAGGAAGACATCCACATGGCCAACCAACACATGAAAAAATGCTCAACATTACTCATCATCAGGCAAACACTACCACCTGACACCTGTCAGAATGTCTAACATTAACAACCCAACAACAGATGTTGGCGAGGATGAGAAGAAAGAGGAGCTCTTTTGCATTGTTGTTGGGAATGCAAGCTGGTGCAGCCACTCTGGAAAACAGTATGGAGGTTCCTCAAAAACTAAAAATAGAACTACCCTTCTACCCAGCAATTGCACTACTAGGCATTTATCCAAGGGATACAGGTGTGCTGTTTCAAAGGGACACATGCACCTCCATGTTTATAGCAGCACTATCAACAATAGCCAAAGTATGGAAAGAGCCCAAATGTCCATCAATGGATGAATGGATAAAGAAGAGGTGGTATATATATATATATATATATATATATATATATATACACACACACACACACACACACACACACACACAATGGAGTATTACTTGGTGATCAAAAAGAATGAAATCTTGCCATTTGCAACTACGTGGATGGAACTGGTGGGTATTACACTAAGTGAAATTAGTCAGTCAGAGAAAGACAAAAATCATATGACTTCACTCATATGAGGACTCTAAGAGACAAAACAGATGAACATAAGGGAAGGGAAACAAAAATAATATAAAAACAGGGAGGGATACAAAACAGAAGAGACTCATAAATATGGAGAACAAACTAAGGGTTATTGGAAGGGTTGTGGGAGGGGGGATGGGCTAAATGGGTAAGGGGCATTAAGGGATCTACTCCTGAAATCATTGTTGCACTATATGCTAACTAATTTGGATGTAAATTTAAAAAAAAAAGAAAAAAGAAAAGAAAAAAAAAAAGAAAATACCAAAAGGAATTTGGCTTTATCCATGAAGAATAAATTTAACTGAAAATAGCCACTCTGCTCATTTAATGAAATCTTGCTGCAGACTTACAATAGCCCACAAAACATGGTATCCTTCATGGCAAATTAAAAAAATTATGGAGCCCCAAGTTATATTGCTAATTAAAAAGGAAAACAAGAGTTTCATAATTTTGCTTCCTTCTGTTCTTCGGATAAATGGTATTATCATTGTCAATGACACTACCAATCACTCTTGGATGACTTTAGAAGAAATTATTTAGGCATATCTCAGAATTTGATTCACTGTTCACAGGTTTCAGACTTATAATAGATGCTAAAATTTCCCTAGATTGCAAAAAATGTGCATTGCCCCAAATACCATTGGAAACATTTTGGATTAATTTCCTTCTATTATTTTCTAAGAACAGTCTCTTCCGACAAAATATTTTGTTCTCAAAGCCCGTTAAAAGGACTATAATTAATTGTGGCAATGTTTGTGTTACCCTGTCCACAAACTCAACATTCCCTGAATGTCACCTCCTGAGTGTCAATAGCAGAAAGCAGACAAAAATTCTAAACATCAGTGATATTTCTCTCTGCTTCCTCTGGTTTAGAGGGTTTTTCTTGGCAAGGTATTAAATCATACATATATTTGCCTTTAATAACTCTTGGAGGTCCAAAGCCGAGAATCATTTTATGTACTGTAAAATTTGCTGGGATCTGTAGTATGGGGAGGCAGTGTTTGGAGAGAATGGCTAACAAATGTCTGCCATTTTCTTTTTCTCTTTTTCTCTATGGGATGATTCCGAATTTCCAAGTTCAGGTCAGAATGAAATGTGTGATACAAACAAAAGAATTATGCAATAAAGAATCTTTGCTGTGGATCCTAATAATTCAATAGTTATTGCAGATCAACATTTACACACACACACACACACACACACACACACACACACACACACTCAGTCGTAGGGACACAACTTAAGAATTCTTAAGAATGCTTAAGAATTCTTACTGTTGATATTGTTTCTTCTCTTCTAGACTGGCATATTATCCTGCAGAGAGAAGAACTACAGCAGAGGCTGTAAGAGAAAGCATCCCCAATCTCTCTCCACAGTAAACCAGCTTTATATTATTTCAGAGAGTACTCATGAGAATATGCTTTTGTAGCGATAGCCTACTTACAAAGCTGGGGCAACATTAAGTCATTAGTGAATCTGGCTTTTTCTTTCTCTGCTGGGAAGACAAACAATAGTCCTGACTAGAGGTTCTTTAAAGCTATAAATATTTATCATATACTTAATTCTTAATTCTATAGTTAGGTTATTGATTCATAAGCAGCATGAATAATCTCAATACAGTACACTGGCAACAATGAAGCTTATTTCATTCCATCGCTTTTCTTTATTTTAAATCCAAATGTCCACAAGGTATATTTTTCCTCCATAAGCCTAAATCTGAAAGATTAAAATGGTCTATCAAATTCTGTCTTGTTCTTGAAAGAACCCTAGAGTAAAAGGCCCAAGTTGGAGGTATAGATCCAACTCTTCTTGGCAGTGTGAATGTTTCAAACTCCAATGGCCTTATTTTTTAAAAAGTAAAGAAAAGAAAGGAAGGAAGGAAGGAAGGAAGGAAGGAAGGAAGGAAGGAAGGAAGGAAGGAATCCTTGGAATATCTCATTTAGCTAATGAAGGAGTTGCAAGAATCAAATGATGGATGCTGTGCCCGCTGTTTATATGCTTGCTATCTGATCCAGTCTCTGCTCTTTCTTTACTTGCTTCTCTGTATTGCAGGAAAGTATAAATGCTCTCTTGTTGTCTGACTTCTTCATAGTTTCAGCCAATGGGAAGCAGATTTTAAAAAATCAGTGATGAGCCTGGGTGGCTCAGTTGGTTAAGCATCTGACTCTTGATCTCAGCTCAAGTCTTGATCTCAAGGTTGTGAGTTAAAGCCCTGTGCTGGGCTCCATGCTGGGCATGGAGCCTACTTAAAACAAACAAACAAACAAACAAACAAACAAACAAACAAATAAATTTCAATGAAGAGAGTTATGGAAAGGCCTGGATATTGTCCCTCTGTTTCCCCTTCTTTAGGTAGCATGCCTGGCTGGGACTCCTCCTTGCTTCCAGCCTGCCCCAGCTCGCAATCTCCTCCATGGTCCCGCCTCTGGCAGGATAGCTCCCAACGGGTTCGCATTCTTGCCAAATGGTCTTTCCTCCAGACTCAGGTATTATCATTTCTTCCTGTTGTCCTTCTAGCCCTAGGGACAGCAGCTTCCAGCTTTTGCCCATCTTTTATTTGCCTCACCAGCTCTTATATGGTTTCTTCGTTCTCTTCTTAGCTATATGCCAAATTCACTGTATTAAATTCATTCATTGTGGAAAAGCAAGAGTAGTCTTTGTTTCCTGGCTCCACCTGGACTGATACTGATAGGAAAGCACTTTAAAGATTATAAGGACTTTATAAATGGAGGGTATTCATACTATAGTCACTTTAATGATTAAGTCATATTGCAAAGGTGATATATTTAGTTAATTGGCTATTTTGGCACTCTCTAGTTAATACCTCCCTTTATGGAAATGGATAATCAATAATCTATGCTATAAAAATGTCTATGAAGTTATATGTATAGGGACATAGGGATGGAATATTTTGTTTTGTTTCATGTGTGTGTGTGTGTGTGTGTGCGCGCGCGCGTGCGTGCATGTAGAATTAGACTGGGACATTTTGGAATGTGTTTGGATGTCTTTAGTGTAGGGCAGTGGGAATGGTGGCAATTTCCTTTTAACTACCTTTCCTATTTCATCTTCTGATTTTGTTAAAGAAAGTACTAATCCTCAGGGAGAGACTCATGAAAGCAAACAGAAGAAAGCATTAGAAAGAAATGCTAAAGTGGCTTATTTTGTCCAGTAACAAACTTATGACAAGTTTTCTTGACTTATGTATGTATCATCATCTGTCATCCACTTACCTACTTTCTTGGAGAATTCAGAAGTTAGCTGCTTGTCATGAGCATGAATATTAACAGATTTATGTGGGTTGAAAAATCAAGTCAGTTTCTTGCACTGGAAATTAAAACTGACTTGACTCATTGGTGTAAATACTGGCTCTAATTCTTACCAATCAGGTCATATGACTTGCATTCTCCATAAACCGAATGAACTAAATCTGTAGCTCCAAGCTTTTGATGAAATTGTATTTAAAGCATGTGATGACATAAAAGCATTTTTAAGTTTTTTCTAATTTTGCACTTATCAAGTCAAACAAGGTATACCTCTAAGTGGAAGAGGAACAGATCTAATTAATAGTTTTTGGTAAGTATTAGTAAACTCTTTGTTGAAACAGAGAAAGTAAAGAGTTCTAATGACTGAGTAACATATGCTTTTGGAACCATTTGGTGCATTCAACAAAATGGAAGAAAAACCTAATTGAATTGTCAGCTAATAGATCATTAAAAATGATGATAGGTCACAGTGTGATTTTTTTACATGTACCTCAGAAAATGTTCAAAGAATTGAGCAGTGTTGCTAAAATAAAACTCCTTCTATTCACATTCCCTTATCTATAGGAATATATTTTCTCAGCAGATACATTCTGAAAGCAAACAAAAAGTAGGATTAGAATTATTGATGATTTCACTAATATTTTACAAATAATTTGCATTCTTTTATCATACATGAACTAATTAAAAATGATAATCTACCCATTTCATTAAGACATTATTTCTAATAAAGTTTACTTTTTATATTTAATAAAATATTATCAAATTGTATAATAGTCAAAGAGATTATATAATGTTAAGTCTAAGTTAAAGTCAAAGAAAATTTAATAAAAATAAATTTCAATTTACATTTTCACTTACATTTTGTGGCAGGGAAGACAAGCACAGAATATGTTACATTAAGATGATTTTATACAGTAATTGAAATGGAATATGAATCCAAGACGTGGAAAAAATAATATAAAATTTCTGATTTAGAGGAAAGCTTACTTACGTAACTTTTCAAATGGATTTGTTTGGTATCAGATTGTTATGATATTTAGGTTTTTTGGATACCTTTTACCAAATGACCTAGCTGTTGTATTTAATAAATGTTCATCCTTACAAGATACCAGAATTGTATTTTATGCAACCAATTAACCATGATGAAAAATCTTTTAGCCAGTATGTAAGCAAAACTTTTTGAGTACCTACCCAGACTATGCTCTTCTCTGAACTGTGACTGTACACATTCTGTTTATGTGTATCTGAGCCCATTAATGCATCCCATCTTGTATAAACTAATTGTTTCCTCTTCCTCCGTCTAATCTCCATCTGGATCAGCTAAGGTGTCCAGCATGAACTTTTAATGTGTGAGTCATCTAAAAACCAGATGGTAAACTCATATAGAGGAATATCATCTGATTTTTCATTATCTTTCTAACCTTTAGAGAGTGCCCTATTTTGGGCCATTTCTCCTTTTTGCTGCTGATTTGAATTTCCATACCCCCAACATCCTCTTTTATAATCTCTTAATCCCTCCTCTTTCCTTCTTTCAAAGCACTTAAATTTAGGTTTAGTACTGAGTAACTACCAAGTGAATCATTTAGATTGTAAAAAATAACCCTAGATCAATTTCTTTTATTTCTCCGCGACACAATTTCAAGCCTGTTTTACTTCTTTCTTTATGAGAGTATTACCCTGGCACAATCCCAATTGGTAGGAGATCTGTAGAAAAGAATGTTAAATTAAAAATATCAGTTTCTGGCTTACCTCTTAATGAAGCAGCTGGCTTAAGAAGCCTTACACTTAAATGATCTGCCCCAGTACTATTATGCTGTCATAAGTGAGGGGTGCACCAACTTCCTTATAAGTAATTGGCTGAAATGAAAAGTCTGAGGTGTCTCCATTAACAGATTGATTAGAGACATTATTGGTACTGGAAGAGGCAGTTCTTTAAGACAAAGTCAGGTTCAGTGCTTTGAACAGTACTAAGACTGAAATTTATAAAATGAGTGTTAGATTAATTTACAGTGGAGCTCATACAAGCGATCAGAGAATCGGTGCCCAAACTAATTTGACGGATAGTCTCATTATGATCCACTGTACATCAAAGAGACTTCTATGTGACAAAATTCCCAGAGTGACCATTTATTCTCTTTCCATGAGTTGTGCTAGTGCCATCATGTCTTTCATTTTTTAAGGAGAAATTTCTTATTTTACATACAGAAATCATTGTAGGTCAACATACTGTTATTTCACTTTCCTTGCGGTTTAGGGAACTTGTGTGGGTTATCTATCTACTCCTGTATGATCACCAGTGACCCCTGGCCATCTCTGGAAGAACAAAGTACACTTTCAGTCAACACATTAACCTACATGTTTTAGTTTGACTCTTGAAAGCTTAAATTTTACTATCAGTAAGTCTCTTCACTTGAGAAAAATGAATCAGTTAATCCCCACGGTTCTTTCCCACTCGGATTGTCTCTATTGTCACATTTTTATTAAGTGTTTAATGTGTGCCTGGAAGTAGACTTTGAAATTTCAGAATAAAAAATAAGTATTTTATTTGAGAAGAAATTTATAGCTAAAAATATTTCACTTGCATTATGTCTTGTGATCATCATACTAGACAGAATCATATCACTATGTTACAGATTTTTTTAAACACAAGTCTCACAAAATCTAAATGACGCATTTAAGGTTATGAGCTTCACATTAGAGTGCCTACTGTCAGTCCAGACTGATACTAAGTTTTCTGCTACTTCTTTCAGTGCTTGCTTCACTATAGTGAAAAATGAGATCCCACTTTTAAAGATCCTAGGATTTTGTTGCAGGAGCAAGACTGGCACAGAAACTTGAAGGAATAATGGAGTACTCAAAACTCATAAAATACTTAACATTCATAGAGTAGCTTTAACGCAGTGTATTTACCACAGTTCTATTTTCTCTTGGCCCTTACAACAAATCAATGAAATAGATATCATTGTTTTTATCATTTTCTAGATGAGGAAACTGAGGTACAGAGAGGCTAGGAAGTGAGTTTCTTCTAGATCATACTAAGAATTTACCTGAGCCAGAGTGAAATAGGGAGGTGTAATAGAGAAGGATGAAGGAATTGGCCAGGTAGATTCTTACCTTATGAAGAACATTCATAACACGCAAGCTCACGTCCTCTACGTTCAATAAGAGGTCTCCGATGGACAGGAGCCACAAAACTGCAGTGCTCCTGAGACTGAAATCATGTCAGAAACATCTTCTTTGCACTGTTTCTTGTCACTTGTAAACCTTGTTAATGTGTGGCCTATTTCTAAGACTTCCACTTAGTGTAACTGCAAGTCTGAGGTGGAAGTGAATTGGAAGCCATAGTCTCTTGAGATACAACAACGTGGTCCTTCCAAATTTGTAATTGGAAAAAGACCATGAGGTTCCATGGGTTTCAGACTAAATGCCGTTAAAGTGGAATGCCAGTATATCAAACACACACTTATTAAAGCTTACTAGCCCAAAAGCAACTGTATTTCTTAGTTATTGAGCCTAGGGTCCTTAGAATAAAAAAGGACCTTAGAAATAAATCCTCTAGTCTTTTTCATTTTTATAGAGATAGAAATTGAGATGCAGACTGTAAGTTGTCCAAGTTCACACAGAGGCTTAACAGTAAAGTTGAGACTCCAATTCTGATCTTTAAACTTTCAATGATTTTGACTAGTTTTTGATTAGTTTCTGTAGATGACAAAAACTGTGCTGTGCGCAGCAAGGATGGAGCATTGCCACTCCTTCCTATATGCTATAAGCACAGAGCAGTTGGGGACCCAGTTTCTTGGGAAGTGTAAAGGTGACTTAGCCACCATTGGGGATTATAGAGGGAAAGGCAGATTTCCAAAAAGGTCTCAGGAATAAATTGTTATGGCAATAGAATAAAAAAGAAAGAGACTCATTGTCCTTTTTGAAAAATTTTAACACAACAGTATCTGTTATTGGAGATCATGCAGATTTCAGATCTAATACACGTTTGTTCCACCAGTATTTGTCAAGTGCCTACTATGTGTCTGGAATTGTTTTAGGAATTGCATTTACAACATGAACAAAACTACATCTTGGCCTTAATGAAGCATTCTTGAAAGAGAGCAATGAATTTGGAGAGAAAGAAGGAGCGGAAAGATTTAGAGGGAAGATAAAAGGAGATAAGACAGCATTAAGTACAGACCACCCCTGTTGACTTTTCTGCCACTCCTTTAAATAATGACATAAAATTTATTAAGCACTTATCATGTTCCAGGCTAAGTGCTTTACATTTATTACTTTATTAAATCCTCATAGCCATTCTATTGGCCCAATGAAGTAGATAATTTTATTAATCCAATTTTGCAGATGAAGAAAAAGGTACATGGAGGTTAAGTAACTTGCTCAAAGTTAGAAAGCCTTAGGAAATGCTGGACCCAGGATTCAAACTTAGGCAGTCTGAATCCAGGGCCCATGTTTTTCATCAACAGATTTCAAAGCGCTTACCTGTTTCTGAGGTTATTATTTGTTGAAAATGCTCTAGGAGCACTGTAGTTACAATTACTATTGTCTGATTTTGGACAAGCTACTTAAATTCTCAAGTGCAAAACAATAGTGGTTGGCTAGGTAATTTCTAAGGTCCCTGAAAGTTCTAATATCTTCTGTCCCTGTTCAAGTCCATTCTACAAGGCACAGAACTGCTGACTGCTAGAGAGGATTATTTAAGGACGCTAAAATATCCCATGGTCCAGCCATCTCTGCTCCAGACTTCAGATTCTGTCAAGAGATCTAAAGTTGCTGTGGTTAATTTACCCCTTCTAGTCCTTCTAGTCCTTCATTTTCATTCTAAAGGATTCAAATCAATCAGCAACAGTTATCAAGTTTTTAAGTCAACTGGCTGTTAAGGGGATGATGGTGAGGGCATTCATAGGGAAGAAGGGCAAAGAAAGATCTAGATTGGCATGGCATACCAAAATGGTCTAGTTAACCACATCACTGGAAACCTCAGAACAGGGAATGGTGAATTTAAAGAAGAATTGGTATTTGCCAGACGCTATTTTTGCCTTCATGATTTTGTCTAGCGATAGCCTTCATATACGTATAACCTCACACACTCTGTTTTCTTTTCTTCTCCTCACCCTCCCCTCAACCCTGTTCCAATGTAGAGCAGAAGACAGGCAGGGATGTGCTTCACAGAAGTTAGTTTTCAACGTTTCTGAAAAGGAAGTCAAGCAAAAAAGAGATAAAGAGAAAAACAATAGGTATACCAAAAAAGCAGCCTATGTGTGGGGAAAAGCAGTCGGAACACACTAGAAATTAAGAGACTTGCTGATGTGAGAAACTATGTCCATCAGATTACAAAAATAAAGATATATCCCTTATCTTCAGTAAGAGGGGAATGTAAAATGTGGCAGCAGTGGAGAGGAACAGACTTACAGGGGCTATTTAAGTTAAAAGCAAGGACAAATGAAGCAGAAAACACAGTGTCCTTCCCCCCCTCCCCCCACTCCTGTTATGCTTCCTATCAGGTCATTAAGTGGTTAGGCCTTTCCCTAAGGTATAGTCATCATCAACACCTTTGCTTACCTCAGTCAGCTTTGTGCCCCTGCTGCTACAGATATTAATGATGTTGTGAACTTATTTAGTATAAGTGTGGCTTAATGTGTGTTATTACATTATCCATCAGCTGTACGTTGCCCTTAGCAACTGGCATAAAGTTATCTCTAGTCCAGTGCTAATTTTATATCTGTCTTTGTTGGGTCAGCTTTGCTGGTTTCTTTGCTTCATATTGCTTTCAAGGTTATAACTCATGATAGCGTTATAGAAGTCACAACCTTATTATTGTAACAATAAGCACTGATTGCAATAGAGCAATGACCCTTGAGTGCATGGGGTCATAACAAAGGTCTTTGTGGCCTTTTGCTTTTTCTTTTTTCTTTTTCTTTTTGCTCTTAAGGTATTCTTTGGGTAATATGCTTTAGTGTAGATAAAGAGCACAGATCTACCTTGTGTGAAATTTCTCATTTAGAAAAATCTATGCATGGATACTAATTTTTGTATTTGGATATATTTCTTTAGGATTTGAAAACTGAATAAGGGGGTTTGTCTGAAATAGGATACAAGGCTAAAGAGCTTTTTCTGGGTGAGCTTTAAAAAAATACCAATAAAATAGCTTGCAGACCTAACTAACACACATAAATTATAAAATTGTGTAGTCTGATCATATTGAAAAAACGTTATTCCTCTTATTTAGGGTTGAAATCTGTGCTTGATTGGTAAAGTTAACAGCAAAGAGTATATTTTAGTCATTTTTAAAAACAAATTATGCATTTATTTGTTTGACTAGATGTGGAGCTAAATGGGAATTATAGGAGTGAAGCCATTAAATCTGTGTGAGAGCAAATCATCCCCATTTCACATTTCACTATTTAACCTCTCTGGGTCTCTTTCCTCATCTGTAAAATGAGAAGATTAAACAGTTGATCTCAGGTCCTGCTTGGACTGATATATAAATGAGTGCAATTTCTTCCTTTTCTCCTTCTCATAGATTTGCAGTGTGGGAGTGGGGGTGTGTGGGGGGGGGGTTCTATTACTCTGTCACATAAAGAAAACTGGTTTTGGAATAAAACATTGTGAGTCACTGTTGATGATGATCATGATATAATTATTATTGTAAGACTGAAAATAATACATGATGACAACATTTTTATAATTAACTCAGCTTTGATAATAATTCTGAGGTGTAACATTAACTACTTCCTATACCTGTATTTATTTTTTTCCTAATGACATTGAACAAAGATCGAATTAAATTCTTTTAGTGGACAGGCTACTTCTAGTTAAATGGAGGGATGCTCTGCCAAAAATTCCTGGCACATATGTGCTCAATAGCTGATCTTTAGTGGCAATTAGGCATCTTTGTACGTTATCTATTAGACCATTAGTATACATTGTAAGCAGGCAGTAGGAATTTGTGTAATTAAATTGAACAGTATCTCCCTTCATTTTTGGCTTAACTAGTCAGTTTACAAGAGTACATCCAATATATGTTTTGGCATACTAGGTCACACAGAAACTCTGCTTAAAGAATTTGTGTTCCCTGCCGTCTCCATTATTTGACCCCTATGGTAAAGCCTGAAGATATGTTTCAGTTGCTTTATGAATACTGTTTTGCATGTTTCTGCATAGATTTGCATGTTAAGTTAAAGGACTTTAATTCCAAGGTTTGTGATATAGAATTCAATTAATAAGTTCAGGCAAATTATTCCAATTATATTCAAAACCAGTATTCAAAGTTGACATTTGAGACACAAGTTGAGTATCTTCTTAGCTTTTGTCTCTTGCCATTTCAGCACTCAAGTAAAAAGGCAAAAATAATAGAAAGAAAAATTCTATGGCCTGATAGAACACAGTTCTATCAGGAAGTTACAAAACTTCCTTGCATAGAAAATGCCACAGAAAAACAGCCCACGTCTTTCTCATGGTCTACAAGGCCCTATACGATATGATCTGCCTCCCAGAATTCATTTTGTTGATCTCTGCTATGGAGATCCCCTCCCACCCTGATTCATGTATTGAAGCTTTACCTCCCCAACATGACTATATTTGGAGACAGGACTTTAGGTGGTAGTTAAGGTAAAATGAGGTCATAAGGTGGGATTCTAGAAATGGTGACTTTATAAGAAAAGGAAGAGAGATCTCTCTATGAGTACACTCACCAGGGAAATGTCATGTGAACACACAGTGAGAAGTTGGCCATTTAGAAGTCCAGAAGAGAGCTCTCCGACCTCGACTGGGGATTTCTGGCTTTCAGAACTGTCCGAAGTACATTTCTGTTGTGGCAGCCCTAAGCAGACTAAGAAAATTGTATCTTCCACTATCCCATATGTGCTCATCCAATCTAGAGACGTTGCCCTCCCTACCTTTCCTGGTACATATCAAGCATGCACCTGTGTTAGATACACTGAACCAGCTATTTCTACCGTCTAGAATTCTTTTCTGCCAGGTATTCTGCATGGCTGATTTGATCACCATCTTCAGCTCTTTGATCAAATGTGCCTTGCTCAATGAAGTCTTCTAAGCCCACACTATTACCACAACTGTCACCTCTGCAGCCTGGGCCCTCCTGAGCCCCTTTACACACTGTTCCACATTTTACCAATTAATTTCTATAGCGGCCATCACCTTCTACCAAGCTATGCATTTGTCTGCTATTTATTGTCTGTCCTTTTCTACTTTGTGTGTTGACATATTCCATACATGTAGAATAGCACCTGCACACAGTAAGCAGTCAATACTCTTTTGGGAAATGAATGAACTTGTGTTTATGAAGAAAGATTTAAAAGATACTTCTTAGTAATGCTCTGCATGTCCCTTGTTGAACTTAACTATAGCACTATGGATTATATTAATTCACCTTTTATTTATTCATTCATCTATACATCAATATTTCTGAAGTACTGTTAGGCAGTGCTGAGTAGTGGGAATGCGAGGTATGAAAGACAAGCATAGTTTAAGATCTTACAGAATTTAGGGGCGCCTGGGTGGCGCAGTTGGTTAAGCGTCCGACTTCAGCCAGGTCACGATCTTGCGGTCCGTGAGTTCGAGCCCCGCATCAGGCTCTGGGTTGACGGCTCAGAGCCTGGAGCCTGTTTCCGATTCTGTGTCTCCCTGTCTCTCTGCCCCTCCTCCGTTCATGCTCTGTCTCGCTCTGTCCCAAAAATAAATAAAAAACGTTGAAAAAAAAATCTTACAGAATTTAGAGCTATACAGGATCATAAAGATCATCTTGTCCAAGGGTTTTCAAAGGGAAATTTTAGAAGACCCTTTAATCAAACAAATTTACATAAAATTTCAGATAAAACATAAGTCAACACCCTTTAATTGAAGACAAAAAAGGAAGTGGGAAATATACCATCTGTGCTTGGAAATCATTGATAACTCTTTTTCATCTTCTAGCTTGAATTCATGCAGGCCATGAATGATTTGAATGATTCTTGTTTCCTGTAAAGGAAAGCAAAAACATACTTGGCTTCAGGGCAGTTGAATTTTTAGGTCATGATTTTTTACTGTGATGTACTAAATTTGCACACTCTTTCAGACACAGACTTTTTGAACTATTTGAAGTCATCTAAAGACTCAGAAGAATTTTTTTTCATGCAATTTGTTGTTGTGAAGGACTCTTGTATTTTAACAATTATTTGTAGGTTCCCATCAATGGATGCATGTGAACCTGGTGCTTTCTGTAATAATCACAAAAAATTGCATGTAAACTCTATATTTTTTAGGGTATTTTTTTTCCCTGTAACTTCCTGGAATCCTGAGCAATAGGGTTTGCATGTCCTCATACAACATTCTTAGCATGTGGGAAAGTTACTGCTAGGTCTAGGGATTCAGAGGGGCAGCAATGACTTCGACCATTTTCTTGGTACTGGCAGCAAGGACTAAAGGTACTCTATGGCCTTTATAGTGTTTTGGTTTTGAGTCACCTTGTTATCTACTATAACTCAAAAGGTATTTCAGGTCTTATCACATTTACTGTTGAAATTATAAACTTCATGTGACCTAAGAGACAACCTGTGTTCACTTGTATAATTTCTATTTCTACAAAATTCTATATAACTGTTTATTCATTTCAAAAATGGCATTATTTAAAATTCTCTGTTATGCAACACTCGGATACAAATGGATACTATAAAAATATGCAAAGAAAACATGAAAAATAATACTAAAAAAAATCCCTAGTTTAGAAAAGATTGTAATATTCATTGGATCTGATAAGACCCGTATATCTTCTGCCTATTAGCTACTTAGTTTCTACTAAGATAGTCCTAGAGATAGAGACCTCACTGCACCAAGAATACTCATTTACTACTTAGGCTACACTGATGGTCAGAAAGTTCTTCCTTATATTACTCTAAAATTTACTTCACTGTAATTATCCAAGACTGATGGACTGAAGACCAATTTTCTTCACTCTTGAGCCTCTCCTTCTCTAGGATAAACATTTCTCACTTCTCTTGCCAATTTTTGTTAAGTTCCCCCTCCCATTTTAGGATATTCAATATTTTAATCACACACTTTGAATTGGATGTGTTAGGGTTTGCTGGTGTCTCTTAAAATATGATGCCTGAAAAACTAAACATTTCTTAATTTAGCTACTTGTCTTCCTTGTGAACCTATTTCTGATTCATACTGGCCTCCTTTGAACTTTCCAACTCTTATTTTTGTTTTTATTTTTAATACATAATCTCTTCTATTTTAGTGAGTAATTCTTCTTCTCTGAGAAGATAGTAGAATCTTTAAAATCCTTTCATCTTTTCTGTTTTTGTTGTTTTTTGTTTTTGTTTTTAATCCCTTTATCTTTTCAAGATGTTTAACCAGTTTTAATTTCAAACATGTTTCTTGTCTAATCAATTTTCCATACCCACTCTGTTGGTATAACATCAAGATAAAAAATGAATTATAGAACTTTCGATCCCTTTTGGTAGCTTTCCATTTAAGTGTTGGGTCCACAGGAAAATATCAAGCCACCATGCTTGAAGAGGGCTAGATTCTGTCAGCTTCTAAATCTCTCCTTTTTATTTTTGCCTCTCAAGAATCTAATAGTTTTTCTTTCCAAAGGACTTAAGCAATCAGATGGTGATTGCCAACAGATTACCAGTTTTAGCAAGCTTTTTAAAAAGCAAGTTTTCTCTAGGATGCCTGCCTCCTCACATACATTTGGCTCTTCCTGGAGTGCATTTCTTGGGACTGTTCTCTTGGTTAACACCTTCTCATACATGTTTCAATGCTCAGCTCAGCTGTCACATCTATAAGTCTTCTGTGAATGCACAAAACCCCAAACTCCAGACCAGCTTAACTGTCTTTTCTCCCTGCAGACGTTTATCATGGAATGTGTGATAATACTGTAATGTTATTTCTGGTGTGCTTGTCTATAACCATACTGATATTTAGCTTTTGGAAAAGATAGAGCTTGTCTATTCAATTTAACATCAGTACAATGGCAGATTAAAGGCATTCAATGACTGTGTTAAATTAATGTAGGAGTGGGGGCGCCTGGGTGGCGCAGTCGGTTAAGTGTCCGACTTCAGCCAGGTCACGATCTCGCGGTCTGTGAGTTCGAGCCCCGCGTCAGGCTCTGGGCTGATGGCTCAGAGCCTGGAGCCTGTTTCCGATTCTGTGTCTCCCTCTCTCTCTGCCCCTTCCCCGTTCATACTCTGTCTCTCTCTGTCCCAAAAATAAATAAACGTTGAAAAAAAAATTAATGTAGGAGTAAACTAAATTTGGATGACATCTTGTTATTCTTTATTATGAAGTATACATATGACAGCATATAAAACATGTGTCTATTACAATTAAAAGAATCAAATAAATTTCTATTTAGTCATCACATAGCTAAAGAAACAGACTATAACTAGCCAGTTAGAATCCCTCAATTTAAGTCCTCTTTACCAAGCAAGATTACTGTTTTCTGAATGCCATTTTGGGCATCCTTTTGTTTTTACTTTTATTTTTATTAAATTTGTATTAAACCTTAAATAATATACGGTTCAGTTTTGTCTAGTTTGAAATGGATATAAATGGAACCATATTCCGAAAGGTACATAATTTTTTTCTTTCGTCTAAATTGATATATAACACAGCTGAAATTTAACTTTGTACTAGTATATAATATTCCATTTTATGAAGTTTTCAGATGTATAGATATCTATCTTATGCTTGCTCAACATTTTGACCATTTCTAAAAGCTTTATTATTAAACAGGGCTACCATAAACTTAGAAAAAAGTTGCCATGGATTCATACGAGATTTTCTTTAGGGCATATAACCATATATATGCTCATGATGAGAATGTACAAATGTCCAACTTTAGTAGATGTTGCCAAACTGTTTCCAAATGTTTGTACAATTATACACATCTCCCAGATAAGTGAGCATTCTAGTCAACTCACATCCCAGCCAATATCTGCATTGTCTATTCCATTTTTCCCCCAATCTTATACATGTGAAAAGATACCAAAATGGTTTTAATTTGAATTCTCTTACTTGATAACCAGGTGGAACATACTTTCGTATGATTAAGAACATGTTGTGCTTTCCTTTCTGTGAAATATCTGTTCATTCTTTTGCCCAATTTTCTACTGAGTTGTTTGTCTTTTCCTTAATGACTTATAGGTATTAATTCTCTGTACACTATATGTATAATAAATATTTCCTCAGCTTGTCTTTTAACATTTGTACAGTTTTCTCTTCACATTTAAGTTTTTAATCTACTTAGAATTGATTTCTGTATATATATGAATTATGGATCCAATTTCATTTTTTATGGGCACTCACTTATCTTAGGATAAATTATTTAAAAATAAATTAAAAAAATATTCTTCCCACTGTGATCTATAATGTCTACATTGTCATAAATCAAATTTCCATATATGTGCACATCTGTTGTGATATCTCTATTCTGTTCCATGTGAATATTTGTTTAGAACTTTGTGACTACGCTGTCTTAATATCTTAGCTTTATAGTAGATCTTAATATTTGTATTTTTTCTTTCTATCTTCATTCTATCTACTTTGATCTTCTTTCTCAGAATTATCTAAACTATTTTTGGTCACCCAATCTTCCATGCAAATTTTAGATTCAGCTCATTAAATTCCCTAAAATTTTGTGTTTGAATTTTGGTTGGAATTTCATTGAACTTAGGGAAGGTATATTTTTATGGCATTGTGTCTTTCAATCATAAGCATTGGTAATATTTCAATTTAATCAGATTTTTAAAATGTATTTCTATAAGATCTAGTGCCTATTTACATCAAAAGCTTGCATTTTTTGTTGGATTTATTTCTAGGCACTTTAACAATTTGGTGTTAAATGGAATATTTTATATTTGAAATATATTCCCTAAAATATTGTTGCTGTTGAATACAATTTAATATATTTATATATTGATTTTGTGTTGATCCATCTTGCTAATTGTCTTATTAATTCTAATAACTAACATATAGTTTCTTCTGCAATTTCTATGTTGACTATCACATCATCATTCAATAACTATGAATGTTGTTTTCTTTCTTTATAATATATATACATTTTAGGGGCACCTGGTGGCCCAGTTAGTTAGGTGTTGGACTTCCACTTAGGTCACGATCTCACGGTTTGTGGGTTTGAACCCTGTGTCAGGCAGGCTCTGTGCCGACAGCTCAGAGCTTGGCGCCTACTTCAGATTCTGTGTGTGTCTCTCTCTCTGCCCCTCCCTGCTCACGTTCTGTCTCTCAAAAATGAATAAAAACATTTTAAAAATATGCATATATTTTATTTCTTTCTTGATATCTTACTGTGCTTTGTAAGTCTTCCAATCAAGGGATGAATAAAATTCATGGTATTATTATTGATTTTCTTATTTCTTTTTTTTTTTTTTTTAATTTTTTTTTCAACGTTTTTTATTTATTTTTGGGACAGAGAGAGACAGAGCATGAACGGGGGAGGGGCAGAGAGAGAGGGAGACACAGAATCTGAAACAGGCTCCAGGCTCTGAGCCTTCAGCCCAGAGCCTGACGCGGGGCTCGAACTCACCGATCGCGAGATCGTGACCTGGCTGAAGTCGGACGCTTAACCGACTGCGCCACCCAGGCGCCCCTGATTTTCTTATTTCTAAAAGTCTTTGGATCATTTTCAAATCTATGCCATCATTCTTCACAGTCTCTTGTTGCATACTCATACTTTGAAGCTTTACTTTTTATTTCTAATTCACTTTTGTACTGACTCTGTACTTGTTCGTAGATACTACCTTTGTAACATTCTTTTTTCTTTATTTTTAAAGATTCTTTTTTAAGTTTATTTAGTTATTTTTGAAAGATAGAGAGAGAGAGCAGGGGAGTGAAGGAGAGAGAGAGGGAGACAGATAATCCCAAGGAGGCTCTGCACTGAGTAGAGAGTAGAGCCCGACTTGAACTCATGAGCCATGAGATCATGACCTGAGCTGAAACCAAGATCTGACACTTAACTGACTGAACCACCCAGGCTACTCTGTAATGGGTTTCTTATTAGACATCCCATGCTACAGTTTATTTCTTGTTCTTTCCTGTTCTCCATCAACACAAAATCACAGATTTTCTACCATAAAAACCCAAGGACAGCTTTTTGGCTTTTTTTCAGAGAGCTTCCACCCTTGGGGATCCAGAACATTCCCATGTACCAAGGAATCTGCCTCCAAGTTCCAGGAGGGTAGAAGCTTCTTTGTCTGGGACCTCACCCTGTATATCTCTTTAGTTGGCTATGGTTTGTATCTTTATCATATCCTTTAATAAATTGGTAAATATAAGTGTTTCCCTGAGTTTTGCGAGCTGCTTTAGCAAATTAATGAAACTTAAGGAGAAGGTCATTGGAAACTCGAATCTAGCTCATCTGTCAGAAGCACAGGCAACAGCCTGGGGCTTGTCACCGGCATTTGAAGCAAGGAGTAGGGGGAAGTCTTGTAGGACTGAATCCTTAATCTGTGGAATCTGATGCTATCTCTGAGTAGACAGCCTCAGAATTGAGTTGACACTGTGTTGATGTTTGAGAATTGGTGGATGTTGTGTAAGAGGGATCCCCTCCCACATTGGAATTGGATCCAGGAACTCTAAAAGGCTTACATATGAAATATGTAGATGTATTATATATATATATATATATATATATATATATATATATATATGTGCGTGTGTGTGTGTATACACATATATATGTCTATGCACATGAATACATCATACATACTCATACATTATATGTAATTCATATATATTCTCTATTACATGTATAGATGAATAGATTTTATACACACATACATATATACATAAAGACACATAATTTTAACCTCTAATTATGATTATTTCAGTCAGAAGTATTCAGAATATCTGCCATACTATCAAATACACAAGTAAGTTTACATTTATACCACCAGCATGTTTATATATTATAATCTAAAAAGTCAACAGTTACTAGCTGAGTAACATTGACTGGTTGACCACGAAATAAGAAAATAGTTGAATCACAATTGGCACTTGTCCATCATTTGAAAGCCAAACAAGGCAGACTATTTCTAAACTTTGACTTTACTAAGTATTTCTTTTCATGATACTTGATAAGAACAATGATCTGCATGTGCATAGCAGACTCATCTGCATGTGCTACCTTGATACCCTTGCCTATTCTTTGTGACAGTTAGGTTAGCCCTATCTCCATCTTACAGATAAGACAGTCCCAAAATGACTTGCCCAAGGCCTGAGAGCAGGAGGGGGATAAACCTAGGCCAGCCTTGGTACTTCAAATGCAGTGTCTTTGTCTCTTCAGCAGTACTAAGTCTCTGAACAGAAGAGATTTTTAACTTCTCTGCTTACAGCTATACTGTAGGTTGTGTGCGTGTGTAAACAATTAATTGCTATACAGTAGTCCTACTATCAAATGATAAGAAAACATAATCCCACTCTAAGTTTGAATTGTAAAGCGGGCTTGTAAAGTGTGAAATGTGTTCAGCATGGTACTTAATTCAAGTGCTTTAATTTCCAACCCACCAACTCTTTTTGACCGCATATATGATATTGAGCCACCTTTTATTTCCTCACCACAGATCTGCACCCTGCATAGCTTCAAAGAGGGCAGTTTGATCACCAGTCTATTAGATACATATGCACATCAAAAATAGACAAGAATTTCAGAAAAGAAGAAAACATGTTTTTACGGTCCAAGGGCAAAGGTCAGTCACTCAAAGACAATATACTGTACATATGTTATTTATATGCCACCATTTTTTTTTACTGTTGTTCAATGAAAAACATCTTGTTACCATAGCAACTGCCACATTGCATGCTATCTTTGAGACTACTACATCATTGTACTAGACACACAGAAAGACATTCACTTCCTCAAGTCATTTCAAAGTCAGTCGCTTCAGTAAAGTTTAAAGAAGAATGAGTATGTGTTAGTCAGTCTATTTTTAATTGTTTTGCTGTAGAACCAGTTGATTTTGCATGGACCCCTTATTTTTTCCTTAATTTTTCACTGATAAAGAGAATGTGGGCAATGTATACTGCACTGTGTGTTAGAAGAAGCAGACAACTATGCAGTTTAATGGAAAAAATTATAATCTGGCAGTTCTGGCTATATCACATCTATTTGTTTTCACATTGAGAAGTTCATATCCTGTCACAGCAGTGACATCTCACTGAGCCATAATGCGCTGTTGAACATATGTGTTTTCATTCTTCAATACAGACTGTAGACATGCCATCGTATCTTCTGCTTAGTCCTCATTTTGCAACAATTGTCATCAAGTTCCACTGATAAGAAATATCGTTACCTGAAAAAGTATAGTAGAGAAGTGTTGCCTATAAAATTTTATTTTGGTCAAATGAACCATATTTATAGCTAGTAGTGGAAAATTATATTAACAATAATCACTAATATATATTGTTTTCTATATGCAAACACTGTGCTAGTTCTTTATTCCTTATCTAGTTTAATCTTCAACTGATTAAATGAAACTGATACTATTCTTATGCTATGTTTTAGATGGTGAAACTGAGGTTCACTAGACTCAATTATTTCCCCAAGTGGCAGATCTGTGTTTCCCATTCATATGACTATGGTCCCAAAGCACAAGCTCTCTACTTCTGTGCTTATATTGAGTTCCTCATTAGATAGGCTGGTAAAACTTTTTGAAAAGAAAAAAAAAGAGATTTTTATTCGTCTAACATTTTCTTAATAATTGCTTAATTTATTTTAAGAGTTCTGATATTTTTAAGAGAAAAATTTTGCAAAACACAGCAACGAAATGGTGAAACTAAGTACAGTGCTTATACACAGTATAAGCTCCAATCATATAAAATATCCCTGGTCCTATTCCCCATACCCCCTTGTCATTCTAAAAGTGTTTCCTTTAATTCTCTGCATTATTAACATAAGAACCATAGTGATCATGATAATAAGCTCACGCCCTTAGTATAATTGTTAGGTGGTACTGGATTGTTTTTCAGAAATATTTGCTACTGTCCCTCAAATAGCAAAATTTCTGACATGAGTTAGAAATGAGGGCAGCCAAGTCAACATAATAGGACCCAAGGATTCCCTTTATTGCCTTTCTACAGTTCACGGGACTCCAAGACTGAAATGGCACTGTGGTTTGGAATACACAGCGAAGGCGGAACTCCTATCTCTAACAGGGGAACATCTATTTGCATATGCTACCTTCTATAAATTGCAGTTGCAAACTCTACTAATGTCCTCTTATTACAAATGCAGACATGGGAAAGGCAGAAATTGAGAATGTTGAGATTCACCATGTCACACCCACAAAGCATAAGCACCCTGGGACTATAGGTAGACAAATAAAAACTTTGTAGCTGAAAATAATGTGAAACACAAGGATAGTACTCCATATATTTAAAATCTTTTTTTTTTGTTCATATACATGTGTAACCCTAATCAGTAATTAAATTATTATTTTTAAAAAATTTTTTTTGACGTTTATTTAATTTTGAGACAGAGAGAGACAGAGCATGAACGGGGGAGGGGCAGAGAGAGAGAGGGAGACACAGAATCAGAAACAGGCTCCAGGCTCCGAGCCATCAGCCCAGAGCCTGATGCGGGGCTCAAACTCACGGACCGCGAGATTGTGACCTGAGTCGAAGTCAGACGCCTAACCGACTGAGCCACCCAGGAGCCCCAGTAATTAAATTATTTTGATTTTATATTTAAAATTATAGTTGACAATCCAGACTAAGTTAAATATTATATAAATTACATTTAAAAAATGAAACATAATTTTTATTTATTTATTTTTAAAAATTTTTAAATGTTTATTTTTTGAGAGACAGAGCATGAGAGGGGGAGGGGCAGAGAGAGAGGGAGGCACAGAATCCGAAGCAGGCTCCAGGCTCTGAGCTGCCAGCACACTGCCCGCTGTGGGGCTCCAACTCCGTAACCATGATACCATGACCTGAGCTGAAGTTGGACGCTTGACTGACTGAACCACCCAGGCGTCCCCATAATTTTCCAATAATTACCATTTTGGGGACGCCTGGGTGGCTCAGTTGGTTAAGCGTCCAAATTCTGCTCAGGTCATGAGCTCAAAGTTCGTGGGTTTGAGCCCCACATTGGGCTCTGTGTTGACAGCTCAGAGACTGGGGCCTGCTCTGGATTCTGTCTCAGTCTCTCTCTGTCCCTCCCCTGCTTACGCTCTGTATCTCTTTCTCTCTCTCTCAAAAATAAATAAACATTAAAAATAATAATAAAATAAATAATTACCATTTTTTGAATTCCTACTTGGTGTGGGAATGCTATAACATGCCCATCACCTAAATTTTTCCAATTTCTCATAATAATCTTGCTCACCGAAATAGGGCCAGAAAGGTTAGTACAGTTTTTCAAAGTCATACACGAAAGTAAGATAATCCAATTTGAATTGAAACTAAGTACTGGGAACTCCAACGTCCTTTCTGTTTTTGGTAAAAAACTATTTTTTGAAATTCTGGTTCAAGTTTGTGTGTTTGTTTCTTCCTTTCTGAGATTTCATACTTTGGGAAAAAAGCAATAAAAAGCAGTTAAATAATTATAGTAGAATTTATTTATTTCCAAAATGTTAATCTTTCAGAAATAATTAAATGCCTCACAGATACATAAAAATTTTATTTTGGTCATATCCTGAAGCAATGTTTCCCTCTTTTCTATACTTATGAAAGGAATAGTTATTTTAATAATTTGAGTAAAAAATGAAATAAGTTTACTTTTTAGCGGTCACCTTTTTCAGACAATACTAGACCATAGTCTTTTGGTATGAAATATTTAAATGATTGTTTCTACATTACTTTGCAAGCACAGACGACGAACATTTCAGCCGAAACAGAGTAGATTAGCTTTCATATTTCGAATATGGTGCCTGTAAGTGATCTGAGTTAGTGCAAGTGATAATGAATTCGTGCAAATGCATGGTTAGAACCAGTCTGATTTTTGTGAGCACCTGGGCAAGATAGTGTAATGACGCCTTTTTTCTTCCAATTGCACTAGGTCTGTCTTTGGAAGGTGTTTTTAGGGGGTTGGCACAGAAAGATACATGCACCCAAACACAACGTTCCATTTATGTTAGGCTACTCTATGACTGGATTTATTTTTATCTGAGTGAAGCAATTTCAGTAAATAGTAACTTGGTAAGTTGGCACATTTACGAAACATATTTATTTTATTAAATTTTAACAAATATGCTAAAAACTGCCATAAAATGTGCTAAATGTCATACATACATATATACTCTAGACAGTTTACCCCAAAACATTTTCTGCATAGTTTCTCTTTAGTTTGATGCTGCACTAAAATATTTGCGTAAATACATTGGGTAAATTTAAGACCAGACATAGAGGATCATGATAGATGTATGTACAGTAAGTAAGAATGTGGTATTAGGAATGTATATAATTTAGGAGGTTAATGTATGTTAACTTCTCCAAAGACTATAATTAAACACAAATTTCCTTCCATTCCTTGTGAAAACCTCTGTTAATTTTCTGGGAAGTCATTGATTGCATTATGGAGTCAAAACATATAAGGATAGAACAGATGGCTTAATGTCACAAAGTTATTGGCTCATATAACTAGATTTTTATTACTAAGTTTCAGATGGAAAGAGAAAGAGCTGTGAATAATAAATATAAAGCAAAATCATGTATATTAGATCAGGCTATTCTCCAATATTAAAAATACGGCACTGAAAGTTTTAAGTGAAAGATTTGTAAGGGTAGAGGAATCAGATCTAAGAATATGTATGAATAAATCTAATCTGAGTGTATAATGAGAATGAGACACAAGTGCTTGTTGTGCATAACCTTGAGAAATCCACTGACCTTAACCCACTGTCCATGTTAAATGATATAGAGCAATATTTCAAGCATGGAATTATTATGGAAAGTAATTTCTAAGCTTATTAAGAGGAAAATAATCACAGTGATCTAAACACCTTTTAAAGTTCAAATGGTAATTATTTTATATGAATTTATTAATATTTGCAAAAGAAATAAACAATTATTGAAATTATACCAATTTGTGTTCATTTGTATACACTTATTTCCAAAACATCAATCAAATATGTTATAAAAACATCTTTATACCTATGTGATTATTTTCCTATCAACAAGCTTTGCAACACTTTCCATAATAATCCGGTGCTCAACATATTCCTGTATATCCTTTAACATTGCTAAAGAGTTAAGAAGCCAACAGATTCTTCAAGGTCATACACAACAAAACAAAAAGAGCATTTTTCCTCCTCTAAATGTCCCTCTTTGACTCTCTGTCGTGTTCTTGCCACATATATTGAGTTATTTGAAGTAAAAGATTAAGTGCAATGGTTTGACTATATTACACAAGTTTTTCTTTTCTCTAAATAAGTTCACATTTTCCCAGTCTTTATTGGTAAATTATTATTGCATTTGCTTAAAGAAGAATGAAATAAAAAGTAACATTAAGGAAGAGAATGCCACTCTATGCATTTCCTTTTAGAAATCCTAACTCCTCCACCTCCATTTTCCACAAGGAAACCGATGTAGTAAACACATGGGTTTTTTTCCTTCCCTTTTTTATTACACTGTATTTTAAGACATTTTGATCTGTCTCCAGAAGTTTTCCAATAAAGTTAAATTTCTTATGTCTGGTCCAGTGTAGTCTAACATAATTTTCATAAGATCTGAAGATGATTGTTTCTTTTTCTTTCTCTCTCTCTTTATAAAGACCATTCTGTTTAATTTTCATTTGACAATAGTTAACATTTTTTTTTTTTTTTGGTAATCATAGAACTTAATACAATCCTTAACCCTTGATCTTTTCCCCTTTCCTTTCTCCTAAGTTCTCTCCCAGTTGAACATGTGAGCCAGACACAAGTAAGGGAAGCAGAATGAATGCATAGAAAAAAAGTGGTTTTCCTGGTAAGGAACAGGCATGTGAAAGCTTTCAGAACTTCCTTCCCAACCCTTATGCTTTTTTGATGATTGGGATAGCATGGGTAGTAGAAACAGATGCTTTCAGATCTATACTTTTTTGGCTCGAGATAAAGCGAGCAAAGGCTAACAGAGTCACGCTGTTTTGCAAACTGACATACATACTTCATCTTTCCAAAATATATCTGTGTAAAAAAGCAAATTGCCAGGCTTGATGGTGCTATGGATGCCACTGTTCCTTTAGTTAGGGGAACATAGAGAATAGAGATTAGAAAACCAACTAGATCATCGGTTTACCGTCAGCAGAGTCAGCTATCTCTACTATGTCCTGCAGCTGCTTTTAAAATTCCATTTCTGTGGATTTTAAATCTGTATACAAAACATTTATATTTCCAAAGGGCCTTTGAATGCTATTGCTGCCCCTGGTGGTAAAGGGAGAGTTTTCTGAGAACCAGACAAGAGACAGGAAAATCCAAGTTCCCTTCTGAGGTCCGTCCTTGATTATTTCTCTGTCCTTGAATGAATCATTTTTAACTTTAGTCTCAGTTTCTCCATTCACATAACCAGTATATAATTGTACTATGACTCATGCTGCTTATCTCATGTAAGTGTGATTTGAATGTTTGTGTATTACTTTACAATGGAGAATACCTAATTAATTAAGGTTCCTCTGTGGCCGATAAGGCTTCCCATTAAATATATGATAGACACGATTGGCTGATAGCTGTCATATGTTGTATCAGTAACCTGGTAATGATAGCAATTAAATGGTATTTAGTTTTGAAGGAAATGTTTCTAAACAAGCCCAGCAAAGATCCTGAGACCACGGGATATGATCTGTTGAAAGATCTTGAGAGAATAAGAGACACTATCCCTCAGGATACAAGCTCTGACATCACTGTTTTCTATGTCCTTGGTTCTCCAAGCCACATATATCAGAACGAGGAAAGCTGAAGCCATCTTGGTATTTATGAGGCTTGCTTCAGCTCTTTGGCTCCATACTGCAGTGCCTCAAGAGTTAACAGGCTGTGAGCCATAGGATTTAGACCAGGGGTAACTGGTTGGCTCCTCACAGGATAAAATAAGCTGAGAACACGTGCTGTTTGGTAAGGCTTGTTGCTGTCATTATTGTTATGCTTGGTTTTTTTTTTTTTTTTTTTTTAATTTTTTTTTTTCAACGTTTATTTATTTTTGGGACAGAGAGAGACAGAGCATGAACGGGGGAGGGGCAGAGAGAGAGGAAGACACAGAATCGGAAACAGGCTCCAGGCTCTGAGCCATTAGCCCAGAGCCTGACGCGGGGCTCGAACTCACGGACCGCGAGATCGTGACCTGGCTGAAGTCGGACGCTTAACCGACTGCGCCACCCAGGCGCCCCTGCTCGGTTTTGTTTTGAGTTGGGAGCACAAATGCTCAAAAAAATCTGACTCCATTTCCCCAGCTGTATTGACACCTTAGTGGTTTACAAGCTGCCATTTCACACTTTTGGGTTTGCAGCTGTTGGGCTTAGATACATGGAGAGCAAACAGTGGGGAGAGACATAGCTGTAGCAAAGTCAAGGTGGCAAAAATATCTGTGATTTATTTGAGGGAAAAAAAATACTGGAGAAGAGCAGTACAGTTGAGAGAAGTTTTTGGGTAGAGGAGCTTGGGAAGTTTGAAAAATATTAGAATTCTAATCAACAGAAAGACTGTCTACCACAACAAAAATATTATCATATTTAACAGTCTACTACCATTTCGAATGGGGTAAAATTTGAGGTAAGCAGCACAGGACTTGAATGTAAAATACACAATTCCTTCGTCCTTACCACCTTGTTGCATTGTTCCAGAAGACAATATTCATGTGGCATTCCAAACAAATGAACTTTGTTACATGGAATGCAATACTATAGTGACTAGGGAGTTGTCTTGGGAGACAGGATGGATATTCCTAGCTTTATTTTTTTAACTCATTAAAGAAAATGTCCTCTGAAATGTTATCTTTCTGTGAATTAGAAGCAAGAAATAACCTGTGTATTGCTAAGGTACACAGCTCATCAAGATCTTGGATAGAAGAGACTTCATAATTAGACAAAGTCATCATCATGAAAAAAGTACTAATAGTAATATATAGTTTTCAAGTCATTTCGTTACGCTTCCCTTAAAATATAGGGAAATACAATTTTGTAAAATATAGTGTCACATGGAGACAAATTAGATGGAAGTCTTCCACGGTGGCTTTCAATTCTCTGAATGAAGAAAATTAAATTTATAGACAAAGCTGGTCTAAAATTAGTCTCCAAGAAAAGTATTTGAGTTCACTTTTCTTATAATTTGTATTTAAAAATTTATTGTATTTTATAATTATTATTCATGAGCAAGCTTAAGCAACTCACTAATAAAACTAATGGTATGCCACAAGATGCAATTAAAGTTGCTTAGGTAATAGGATGACCATTAGAGCTTCCTTTGGAGGAATAATAAGTGCCCAATAGTGAGAGCGCTTGTTGCATATATGAAAAATTTAATTTGGCTAATTAGTGACCTGGATTTGACAGGCAGTTACTTTGGTTATGAGAAGCCTGTGGTTTCTACATTATCCTTTTTAAAAGGAAAATAATGTGATATGAGGACTATTAAGAGAAGGCTCATCCAGAAAGCAAAGACAGAAAAGTATAAGGATATCATTTTTGCTTTGAGTGTCCTCGCTTAGACTTTTTGCTCATCTGTGGGTTTGAAGCTATAAGCCCTTCCCACTGACCTCTTCCACCTCTCACATATCCCATCCGAGGACTGTCAAGGCCAATGGCAGCAAATGCTGTCTCTATTGAATCATGACCCTTGGTACTTCACCTGAAATATGCAAGAATTCATCAAAGTTCTAAGATTTGAAGAAAAAAAAAAATAAAAGGTCGAATGGTGAGAGTTGGAGAAACCTACCCCTACAGGCAAACTTTCATTTTTTTTTTTTTTTTTTGAAATGAAGGTCGCTAAGAGTATGTGGAGGGGAGTTTTATGAAGGAATCTGCACAATAATGAAAATCAACCATGGCAACAATAACCACCACCACAATAAACAAAATTCATTGAATTTCCCATAAAGTTTCTATGAGACTTCTGTCCTTGGCTCACTCCTTCGAAGAGCCTGCAGCCCAGGGCCAAAGATGCTTTTTGCCAGGTTGGCAGCATGGTAGCAGATCAACTGGAGGTTTGTTTTGTTTTGTTTTGTTTTGTTTTGTTTTTTAAATCTTCTCATCTACCCACCAATTAGGGTAATGCCTGTGCATATCCAGGCTTGGGGGAAGAATCTGAGGTATCTGAAAGGAGAATAATATTACTATATACTAACTGGAAATTTGTCACACTCTTAGAACACAACAGAGCAGAATTATTTCTCTGAGGCAATCTATGGAATCAACAGAAAGCAAGGGTCTTGCAGTATCTTAAAAATGTAAAGAAGTGTTGAATATTTGTTGTTGTTTACACAGCATTATCAAGCAGGAAATTCTGAAGCAAGTAACACCGTGTAGCAGTATTTATCTGTTTACTGTCAATATTCGGTAGGTTTTGTAAGTTATCATCAGTGTGTAAGAACACGTGGAGATTCTTTAGGTGGTGGTCATGGAGAATTCTGCTAGGTTCTTAATGAGAAACACTTGTGAGTAGTGGTTTCCATTTTTCAGAAAAAATAATTTATCTCAATAGAACACACACACTCCAATTGGCATGTATATAGCAGCGTAGCTTTTTCGTGGAACGTTAAATGAATGGCTTTTTCGAAAGCCATCATACAATGGGAAAAAATATTTTTTGAACATCTATGCTCACAATTCTCCATTTGCATTTAAAAACTGGCTTCTATCAGTCAGCCATAGAGCTGGCTAGAGACCACTGCCTTTGCACTCACTTACCTAGCATATAGAGACAGAAATAAAACCCTTTGAAGTCTACTTGGTTTCCCCCACAGAATTTCACATATTTGGCCACACATTTGACGTGTGAAACACAAGCATTGTACTAAAGAGGAAAAGCTTTTTTTTTTCTTTTGTACGGAATTTGTTCAAACTTGTCTCTACACATCTGTATGTATTGTAGATGAATGCAGTTTCTTTCATGAAATCCCATAAGGTGTTTCTGCGATGAGCAACACTCATTTAACAAGTGCACTCTGCCATGCAGGCGGGACCTGCCAGGAGCAACAGCATGCCTGGAACGGAAATGTTGTTTAATGAATATTTATTGATTATGAATATTCATTAAATTAACATCTTTATGGCCGGCCTCGGGCTTTGTAACTTCTGTGGCAGTAAAGTGGTTAAGTAAAGTTTTCGATTCAGTCTTGGAGCTCTTTGAGGCTCAGATAACTATAAAAATTACTAACGCTGAGTTTCCTTCTGGAACAGGAAACAACTCTAAGATATTCTGATGTGGTTACAATTGGTATCAAAGCTTTTGGTTTGGGGATCACAGTAAGAAGTGACCTGACCCCTTTATCTCACGTGTTTTGGTGCAGTCTCCCCAGCAGAATGCTTCCATAATAAGCTCACTGTGCTTTTTTTTTTTTTTTTTTTTTTCACTTTCTAAATCCTCATGCTTACTCTATTAATACTGGGTATCATCATGTTTGTCATGGCTGAGTAAACCAGTTTCCTTCTCCAGGTGTCACTGAAGGCAAACTTTCCATCCTCCAACCCATTTAGGGGTGTGGTCTTCTGAAAACACACTTTTGATCGTGTAACACCCCTGCCTGAAATTTGTCAAAGATATTCCACTGCCTTTAGCATTAAATCCGAGGTCCTCACGTTGGAGCTGGACTTTGCTATCCTTTTAGCTTTATTTCTCACCAGTTCTGCTCAGAATTTTATTCAGCCACAGTGAAAACGTACCCATGCTAACGCTCACCCAGAAGCCTTGGAACACGCTTTACTTGTGGCCTCCAAATCTGATCACTTTACCCTAACTCTTTAATCTGGCTTACTTTCTACTTACCTTCTGGATACTGTCTTATGCCTCATTTCTCCTAGAAACCCTTTATTGATCTCTACAGGGCATAGATGTTTCTTCTCTGTGCTCTCATATCATTCAGGTTTACTCCTATTTTAGGACTCACTACACCACACTGAAATTTTCTCTTTAGTCTTCACCATAGACTTTACAGACTCCTTTTAAGTTAGGACTGCATCTTGTCTATCAGTGAGACTCCAGCACCCAGACAGGTGTCCCAATCAATCATCTAACAGGTGCTTCATGTATAAGTATGTTGGTTAAAGTGAATTGAATCAACATGCTTGATTTTGCTGGAAGCCTTCTCTAAAGGGCTTGCCCTCCCCAGGGTTATGCTAGGCTGTTTAGACTAACTCCAGGAAGCATTGGTAAGAAACCATGATTTTACATCTCAAGTTAGGTTTGTGGAAAATCTTGCTCAAAAGTAGGAACACAGCTCTATTCTGTAGCATGCAGGACTCAGGTTATCAATAACAAAAACAAAAAAATATCTAAATTAGTTCAAGAAAAAAAAAGACACTTATTAAAAAAAGATAGAGGTAGCTCATGAAAAATACCAGAAGGCATATATTGGCCCTCAGTCCAGAAAAAATTTGGAGCTATAAGGTAAAATTAAAACCATAAACTAGAAAAGACTCTGTGTACCTCATATTTGCCTCTTTTTGCATTCCCATTGCAGATTTTCCCCTCTGCCAGCTTTTCCTCAGCTTCTCAGGTCACATGGCAGATACCTGAGTTTCTATCACCCCATTCAAAACACAAGCCCAGACAGGACTAGAATTCCTTCTGCTCAATTTCTATGGAAAATGTAATTAATCTTGGGAACAAATATAAACAAGATTATCAGAGGCTTATTTCAGAAGGTAGAGGCAAGATTATCAGAGGCTTATTTCAGAAGGTAGAGGCACCATTGAGAAGTTCATTTGTGAGTCGAGAAACCACACCAAACAACATAATTTCTGAGAATAACATTGCCTAATTTAGCAATATAAATACCACCTACCACTTTTTACTCCAAGACTAGTATTGTGAATGCAATGAATTTATTTCTTGTTTGGCTTCACTTGAAAAATTCTCTATCTTAATTCAAATAACATTTCGTTTGTAATCATACAGCTACAGAATATATCATCAGCTTTTCCTACTCTTGGTGCTGTATCAACATTGTTGATGCCAGATCTGATGTTTGACCCCACACAATTCCTATCCCTTTCTCTCACTAGAGTTATGCACATGTCCATCAGGATCTATCTTAATAGTCTGAGAGTATACAATCTGCTGACTTATTTTCATTAGATGTAACTTGACATCATCATAATCCATGTGTTTGGTCCTATATGACCAGATCTGTGGTTGTATAGTAAAACTTTGGATTGTGGGTAACTTGTTCTGTGAGTGTTCTGCAAGACAAGCAACATTTCTAATAAGTTTTCATTTGATAAACCAGTAATGTCTTGCAATACGAGTAGTATGTGATGTCGAACGTCACATGATCACAACTGAGTCAGTAGTTCTCTCTCTGTCTCTCTGTCTTGCTCTAGGATTGTGGGTGATCATCTCCCATGCTCGGATGCTCTGTCTCAGGCTGCAGTATATTCAGAAATCAGTAATTTTTCAGAACATTGAAAGGTGCCCACAATTAACACTAATGCATTTTTTGTCACTTCAAAGACTGTGGACAGTCCTTTGCTTTTCCATACAAGAGTAAGCTTAGGAAAGCTTTGCTTCATTCTAGGTCAGGTTGCCTGATATAGACCCTTTCCTCTGCTGCTTTATTGCCAGTTACATTAAATACCACATATGACAGTTTGTTAATACTGTACTATATTCAACATCTGTGTGAGCGTATGCAATGGCCCATATGCAGAAAAAAAAAGGCATATGAAAAATAAAAGGCAATAAGAAGGTGATGAGGGGTGCCTGGGTGGCTCAGTCCTTAAGTGTCCAATTCAGCTCAGGTCATGATCTAGCAGTTTGTGAGTTCCAGCCCCGCATTGGGCTCTGTGCTGACATTTCAGAGCCCGGAGCCTGCTTCAGATTCTGTGTCTCCCTTTCTGCCCTTCCTCTGCTTGCATTCTGTCTGTCTCTCTCTCTCTCAAAAATAAACATTAAAAAAAAAAAAAGAAGATAAGGATTATGGTGGAAATTAGGAAGGAAATCATCGATAAGTACGAATGAGGTACACGAGTGGCCGAAATTGCAAGATTTTATAGGAAGTCTACATCTGCATCTTATCTGGAGAGGAGGAGGGGAAAAAGGTGGAGGAATCCCTCACTTCAAATGATATTAGGGAGATGTGTAAAATGTGGGAAACAGTGCCAAATTTGGTAGAAAAGCACCACCTGAATAAGGCTGTAGCAGCGTGAGCAATAAATCTGTTTAATGACAATGCAATGTCACATTTCTGGGAAATCCTCAAAAGGAGACAAAAGCAGTTGTCATTGGATAGGTTCCTTGTTAAAGCTGCATGAAAAGAAAAAGATTCCATTGAGCCAATAGATAGCAGTGATTCCATTAGTGATAGTGAGCATCCTCTTACACAATAACCCTCCTCGCTCTTGTTTCCCTTGTACCAGCCACGGAGGTTTTCAAAGGTAAGTGCAGGTTAATTTGTTTTTCTTTATATTTTGTATTTTCTTTATTATTTTGTATTCTATTACAGTATTGTAATCATTTTTATATGAATATTTTTGGGTTGTGGAACAAATCATCTGAGTTTCCATTATTTCTTATGGAGAAATTCGCTTTGATATACAAGTGCTTTGGATTACAAGCATGTTTCCAGAACAAATTATGTTCGCAATCCAAGGTTTTACTGTATTTGCTTTTTTTTTTTTTAATTTGGGGTTAAATCTCAAGTATTTTTCCCTTCCCTTTTACCTAGTGGGTTTATAAGTGGAGAATTTTTCTAATCATAGAAGCAAAGTAATGATTCTAAGTCTATTAGCTGCCACACTTCAAACCTTGTTCTCTGGGCTCTGTTTCCTCTGTCACGCCTTCAATCGTAGCTGCAGAAAACATGCAACTGAAATTTGGGGGAAAAAAGCCATCCTTTTTGATAAGAAAAATAGTATCTTCAGTATTGGTCTCCTTGTGATTGAGCCCCGAGTTCACTAAGATCCTCATGGTTACTGTCCATACACAGGACTCGTACATCATCTTGAGGGCTACATCTGAGCTAGCCTGAGCTGGATGCTTCACGGTGCTCACCATCTTCCATGCTTCTTCATGAATTCTTTAGTTCCCCATCTCCCAGCGCGACACAAAACAATGCCTTTGTGTGTAGACTTTCTGCTTTAGCTTCACTAGAATCAAACTACTCCAGTGTTTCTGAACCAAACGGCATATGTAAGAACTGCCTTACAAACTGTGTTGGAGACATCAATCTTTTCTGCTCATGTCAGAATACTTCTGCCTCAGGCTCCCTTGGGCAAGTCTGACCCCATTTGCAGTTGTTTCTAGTTTCCCTGTGGAGATGGGCCTCACTGTTTAATGTTTAACAAATGCTCTGCAACACAGGGGTCCAGCTACAACATTTTCTCTAATCAGGATGATGTCATAGACTGCTCCCAAAGCTGTATTCCCTTTGAGGGATGGTCTACTTCTGCTTGCTCTGCTGCTGCTAAGACAGGTTTCCTCATGGATCAGGGTTCTGAGTGTCTGAGAACATAGGGCCTCATCTACTAAGGACTGTCATGAGAAAAAGGAAGTAGACATATCTTGGTAAGTCTAGGGGATAGAATTAGGAAAAATGAGTAAAATTTATTAAAAGACAGATTTAAATTCACATAAGGAATAAAACTGAATAATAGATGCATCTAACAATAGAAGGGACTGGGTTCCCTTTCACTGTGATTGATCAAGAAGAAGACAGGGAAAGAATAGTTATAGGGGAAGAAGGGATTACCAAACTGGCAACCAAATTGGGCCAGACCACTTCTAAGGTTACTTATAGTTTTAGGAGCTTAATGATTTTATCTTAAGACTTCTTTTGCCTTCTCTCCTTCCCTTCCCCCTCCCTTCTTTCTTTTCTTTTTTTCTCTTTCTTTCTTATTTTTAAATGAATTTAACTGTTTGAAATTAAGTTATACTCAAATTAGTATCACTGCCTTCAAGGTCAGCCAAAAAAGTAAAAACTGAATCTCATTTTCTTTCTTTTTCTCCCCTCTTCTTTCTCAAGAAGTCAAAATAAACTGATCAAGTGAATGATCCTTTTCTCAGAATATTTCACTTTCAAGATTTTTACTTAGTTCCAATATGTATAGCCAGTGGAAGAAAGCACATCAGTCTTTGAACTCCAGGGCTGTCAAATATCTTTCACAACACCAGTGCTGAGGTTTTGAGTCAGTTTTCACCAGCTCATCACAGTTGAAAGTGTGAGCAGTCACCTTTAAGATCTTTCATAGTCTAGGAAGCACTTGCCTGCAAGTGTAGCTGTTCTCCTCATAGAAATTCAGATTAGTAAATGATCTTTTAAGCTTTCTATTACAGGGCTAGTAAAAAACCTGCTTACTGAAGAGCTACTATTTTGAAAGTTGGCTTTCTACCAAATGGGTGGAAATTCAAAAAACACTCTGATTTCTGCCTTTTCTGCCAGTGTGTTTTGCTTTTCTCTGCTCAGCCTTCATTCTCCATTCAGACCCCTTAACTCTGATTGGACGGCTCATAGTGACTTCCTTGGGACTACTTGCCAGTCCCCCAGCATTCAAATGTTGATCTTGGTGTGCCAAGACATCTGAGTAATTTCTCTGTGAGGAGTCTATGATCATGGGGTAATCCTTCATTGGTAGGATAGCAGAGTGGTGGTGATTAAGCAGTGTCAAATGAAAATCCTTTGGTATTTATCTTTGTATATTTCCCTGAAAAAGAGTAAATGCATTTTGTTTGCCAAACACACTGTGTTGATCTGTAAAACCAAAACAAGTTTGAGGAAACAGTCCCTTGGTACTGCATTTTACCCACTTGGAATGTGTAAGGCAGAGTTATGGCCATCTATTGTTGATATTACACTACGTCCAGCCCTTAATTAACACACATCCAACAACTGTTACATCAATGTTTTAAAGATCCTTTTGCTAGACTAATGATTGCTTCCTAATTACTGTGCTGTATCAATCTTCACTTTGGAAAAACAAACAAAAAACAAACAAACAAACGGACAGCTTGAGATGTATATCTGCACATATTTATATCACATCTCTCTCTGTTGGAAATCCCATGGACATCTTATCCTAAACATGTTAAAAACTGAACTTATGACCTCCCCAAATCTGCCACTTTTCTAGACTTCTTTACTGTAATAAACAGCATTTCTTATGCCTTTTATGTATTTTAAAATTATACTTTAATATAATTTGTAAGTGTATATATATGTACATAATTATTTTTAAATTCTAGTCTAGGCTATAAATTCTATAAAAGCAAGTGCTTGGAACACAGTAGGCTGTCAATTCGAGTTTGCTGAATAAATAGTATAAATAGGAAACCATTCCATGCCTTATTAACTATTTATTAATTAAGCATCATTGTCTATGACTCCTCTATTTTTTGAATTTGTCAAACTCCATGGCTTATGGGGTCTGAGTGATTTAACAAAAACACACTGATCTTTGACAAATCCTTAATGAACACAAAAACTCATTCCAAAATATTACAGAAATATTCTTATCTAAAAAAAATTAGTAAGCAGAGGAGTTCCAATAATTTCCACTTGCCATGTCCAAATAGAATAGGCAATAATCTTGAGAGTTATGTGGTAGCTCTTTGAGTTACCAAGTGTTTCTATTCTAGTTATATACTCATAGTTCGGAAAATAACAAGGGAAATTTGGAGATTTCATTACACCCATTTTAAGCCAAATGCAAAATGCAGTTATCATTTGACTTTTACAATGTGTTTTTTTAAATAAGAGCATGTGTATAATAAACTCTGAATATATGGAGAATTCTCTTATCACCGATATAGTCACACAGTGAGAATGAGATAGACAGTGTAGACCGAACTGTCTACTGATTGACCAGGCTGATTTAATGGCATTCATGAAAGTGGAGTTTATCTCACTGTATGTGTACAATGGCATGCAGATGACTCAGGCTGACATAAAAGCCTTGAGGTCTCTCTGGCTATAGAGATTATTAAGCAGAAACGTATTTGGCTGCTTATTATAAAAGCCATAGTCAAACATCAAAGCCACATGAATAAGCATTACCATTTCCAGCTAGAATAAAAGATAAATTGTGGGTAAAGATTGTTTTGTTCACTGCTCTTTTATCCAATGCTTTAGAAGAGTCTGGCACATTGAGGGTACTCAATAAATATTTATTAATTAGATTAATATGACCACTGCAATAGCAGTTCTTTGAGTTGGCCTACTCCTGGATCCTTTCTGTTCCATTGCTTTTGGTCACTTTGCTTTAGTCACTATCTTAAACCTAAATGGGATTTCAACCCGACTCATGTGTATACCTTCCCATGAAGCCTGGTCCTCAAGCCAGATGTGGGTGTAGGACAATAGGAAGTGATTCAAGGGTTTGATGTGAGAGGTGTCCAAAAGCCTTTGGGACTCCACTGAGTCTTCTCTTATGTCCCAGTCCAACAAGTAAACCTGAGGTTTTCTCAACCAGTAGCTCATTCTTCAGCATTCTCAGGGGTGCATGATTCCTGTGAGAGAGTCACGTGGGAACTGCAACTACATTTTATCTTGCTTTCGTTTGTAGTCTGGCAATTGGGGAAGTAAATGTATTTACTCATGTAGATTTCTTGGAACCTTATGAGGCATCCCAGAAGCTCTAAATTTCCTGACCTCTTTTATATGTTTATGTCCCATTAAACTGGCAGCTCCTTTGGGCCCTAGTCACCCTCTTCAACTCCCTCGGTGTTAGAAGCAACAGGTTAGTTACCATCTGTTGGCACTGAGGACCACACAGGGTTACCTTTCAGAAAGGACGACAAGAAGCCTGTCCATCTCTTTTAATTTGCCTGTTCCTAAACTCTGAATATCTGTCCTTTTTTTTTTTCATGTATATGTGTGTACATTTCAGCTCCATTTCTTTTTTTTTAATGTTTATTTATTTTTTGAGAAAGAGTGAGAGACAGACACAGTACGTGAGCGGGAAGGGGCAGACAGAAAGGGAGACAGAATTTGAAGCAGGCTCCAGGCTTCAAGGTGTCAGCACAAAGCCTGATGCGGGGCTCCAGCTCATGAACCACGAGATCATGATCTGAGCTGAAGTCAGATGCTTAACTGACTGAGCCACCCAGGTACCCCTCAGCTCCATTTCTAACACTTGTCAGGGTTAGCATGGTTACAGGAAATGACTATGAGAATCAGTGGGGTTATTTATCTTTTTCCCTTCCCTTCCAGATTCTCCAGGTCTTGTTTTGACTACCTCAGCATGGCTAATGGGATCTGAGTGGTTTGGATTTTGTCAGTCCATTTAGCCTCATCCTGAGCCACTTTTACTTCCTTACCATATGCTAACTCCATTGGCCTTTTATTTCTATTTGTGCTCTTCTTCCCACACGATGCCTTTACAACCACTATTTCCTCTTTCTTTCTCCATTTCCACCTGCCAGCTCCCACCCAAATCTTACATGTTTCTTCTTCAGGAGAGCTTTCTGTGACTGTCCACGCTGTGCTAGTTGCCTCATTACAAACTCTCACAAGCTCTCTTCAATTAGCAGGCTCACCCAGAGTCATCTTAGGCAAGCTAGTAGCACATTAAGACTCCAGGAGGTGTATTTACCCACAACGTACTCCGGTGATTCACTGAATTCGGGCTGCAAATCAGAGAGTAAACATAAGGATGACACCATTGTCTTCTGTCTGGCCATATGAATCTGGTTAAAGAAACTCTACCAGATCAGCCAGGTAATGGTAATAATGAAATTAATAATAGTAACTAATATTTATTGAGTATTTACTGTGTGATGCCTTATACTAAATTATTTGGATTGTTCTTTTGGTCCTTGTACAAACTTTCTGTGGTTATAGCAATATGAGTCACATGAGCCCAATTTTAGATGAGAGGAAACTGAGACCCTAGAGTTAAGTAGCTGTTACAAAGTCACAGGGCTAATAAGTGGCAGAGCCTTGATTTAAACCTAGAGAATCTTCCTCCTGAGTTAGTTCATGCTGGTACATTGCCTCCCAGGCTGCGGAACATTAGCCATTCCCATCTGTTTATACATTGGTAACTAAACTGCTAGATTTCTCCTTAAGGAGCACTTTGTAGCCCCATTAGCAGGCCCGAGGCCCAGCCTTGCCTTTCCTGGTAAACCCTTGTCTCTCACCATGGTTCTGCATACTTCGTCGCTGAGACCTCATAGGATGTGATCTAGGCAAGATCTGTCCTCCTTGTGCCTGGAAAGGAAGGATCTGCGACTGAAAGGAGAGATTGGGATAAGAGGGATGTGGGAACAGGAGAGAAAGAGAGAGAGCAAGCCAAGGAAAGGAAGAATGATATCTTCTCATCTGAGAAGGATGGGTATAAACGTAAATTTGAAAATCATTTTCCATATATTTCTTTAAGTATTTTCAATGGTCAAGAGGAGGAAAGAGGTAAATAATTTTATTTATCTATATTTAGAGGGTGATTTGATACTTTCAGAAAAGCTGTATTAATTCTTGTTATATCATTTATAAGAGTTGCCACATCACTAAACTCCCATCACAATCAATTTTAGCATTATAAATTTTATGAGGGACGCCTGGGTGGGCTCAGTCACTTAAGTGTCCAACCCTTGATATCAGCTCAGGTCATGATCTCATGGTTTGGTTGGTGAGTTCAAGCCCCAGGTCAATCCTGTTTGGGATTCTCTCTCTCTGTCCCTCTTTCTCTGTTCCTTCCTCACTCACACACACACTCTCTCTCAAAATAAATAAATAGAGTTAAAAAAAATGTATAATGACTAAAAGGGTACATTCACTGTTTTCATGTATATAAATTTGATTATTACAGAGGTTAAACATACTTTTATGTTTATTGATGATTCCTAATTCTTCTGTGACTTGTCCATGTACTTGACCAGTGTTTTTATAAGAATGTTTGGACTTTTCTTATTGATCTGCAAAAGGTTCTTTAGATTAAGGTTATACATTCATATTTGTTGCAAATATATTTTCCCTCTTGCCATTGTTTTTAATTTAATGTATTTTTGGTCTTTTCAAAAAATTCAAACACTTGAGAGAATCCCATTCACTGATCTCATTTCTGTGCTGTTTTTGCTTTTGTGCTTAAAATCTCAGTTAAATACGTACATACTTTTTTTAAATTTAAATTTTTCTTTTTCTTTTATATAAATTAGAGTCATGCTAAATTAATTTTCATGTGGTTAAAATAAAATAATACCAATATGACATAATACTAACATAGTAACAAAAAATTAATATACCCTCCTCCATTCTCTCCATCTCCCAGGCCCAGGAACAACTAATTTGAACTCTTTGTTTTTCAAGTGATTAACCCTGAATGTCTCTGAATATGTGCTTGCTGTTCTTTATTGATTTACTAATTTTAGATATTATTTAACTACCCAATGACAGATGAAAATTTACCATTTGAATAACACATTGCCTTATAGTCCTTCATCTTTTCAATATAATTATATAGCTATTTTTAGTTAAATCACAAAAGGGTATTCATATCATGATGATGTGGGTATTGTTCTATGCCAAGAGAAGTTGTATATATGTTTGCATTTCCTTTACTTGATATTTTTTTGCCAGAAATTTCTAATCACTTTTTACTTATTCATGCTGTGTCCTTCTTATATTCTCAGTTATTGTTTTCCACTAGGATTATAATATCTTTTTTCCACCAAATCACTCCTTTACAAATCCCTGTGTCCAACTCTTCCAACCCAACGTGGTTACTTCTAGGCCTTTTGCAGAGCTATCTCCTTGAGCTGCCTTAGACTACTTTCTGAGATGAGTTGTCTTCCTTCTTGGACCCCATATCTCTGTCAGTCTTCATTTTGTTATTATTAGCTTCCTATTGCTACTATAATTACAATGAAATTAGAAGCTTAAAATAACACAATTTATTATGTTATAGTCCTGGAGGCTAGAAATCCAAAATGGGTCAGCAGGACTGCATTCTTTCTGGAGGCTCTAAGGGAGACTCTGTTTCCCTGCCTTTCCAATTCTTAGTGGCAATTTGCATTGCTTGGCCATGGTCTCTTCTTCTATGTTCAAATTCAGCAGCATAGCATCTTTGAAACCCTTCCTGTCTCCTGTGTCTCTCTCATAAGCTTTTGATTACATTGGGCCCACCTGGATATCTTTCCATCTAAAGATCCTTAACTTAATCATGTCAGCAAAACCAGTTTTTCCAGGCCATGTAAAGTAACATATTAGAGGCTCCTGAAATTAAGGACTGGACATCTTTGGAAGGCTGGGGAAAGGGGTGTAATTGCTCGACCATAGCTGTGTTTTGTTTTATGTTTATTTTCATTTTTTCCCTGAATGTCTTCAAAAAAATTTTTAAGCAAATGTTCATAGACCATAAATTTTCTGACTGTGCATACCTGAAAATGTCAATAATCTACACTGCTTAGACTGAAATATAATTAGTTCAAAGTATTGACTTCAATTTAAATTTTATTGGGATTGAATTCTGACTGCTACTTACTAGCTCTGTGACTTTGAGCAAGTTAATAAACCTTTGTTTGCTCAGTTTCTTCATCTGCAAAGTGGGCATATTTATAGCATCTACTCATAACAATTCACAAGATTGTGAAAGATTAAATAAATCATTCATATAGTTCCTGCCATTTAGTAAATACAGGCTATTAGTATCTTCACACTTGATTACTAGGTTGGCTAGGCTTAGAATTTCGGGCTGACCATGTTGTCAGAACTTAGAATTCATACCACCATAGTCTTTTAAGATCTACTACTGCTGTTGAGAAGTCCATTGCATTTTGATTCATGCTCACATTGTTGACATGTTCTATCATGTGAAAGCTTTAGACTTTTGTCTTTATATTTAGTGTTCTCAAACTTCAAAATGCCTGAGTATAAGTGGATCATTTTTTCATTAATTCAGTAAGACATTTTTCAATGTAAATTTTGGGTTTCTTATCAGCCGTCAGAAATTCTCTTCCACTTTTTTCTTTGTTCTATTCACTTTATAGATTCTTTGTTTGATGTTGGTGCTTCTGTATCAATTCTTTATGTCTATTATCTTTTCTATCACTCTTTTCAGCACTAATTGTCAAAGATTTTTTTAAAAAAATCAAAGTGAATTTTTTTTCAGAGAATGTTTTATTGTTAGTATCTCCTTATTATTCTACAATTGTTCCTTTTTTAATTGAATTTAAACAGTTTTTAGCTTGGGTCCTCTGAGAAGCAGATGCCAGGACAGGAAAAGACATGCAAGAGATTTGTTGGTAAAACACTGGTGAAGGAAAAAGTGGGAGAAAGTACATGAGGTAGGGGCTTCTTCAGAAAGTGAGGTAGATCTGAACTCTTTGATAGAGAAGGGAAAGGAAAGAGGGCAGGGTAAATAGTCTCAGACGGCTGTGCAGTTCTAAGGAAGTTTGACCCTAACAATGGAGAGTTGTGGAGCAAAAGATACATCTTAAAGGAGTCCTCATCTCACAGGATTGGGCTTGCATTGGAAGCCCTGCTGTGCTCATTCATTAGGTTGGAGCAGCCTGTGAATAGTGTGGCCTTGATGCAAACATGATGGTGAGAAACACAAGGGCAGGAGCTAAGATCAATCAAGTATGCTTCCTGCAGCAGGAGATCTGAGCAGTGTCTTATAATTATCACTTTATCCTTCCCATGTGTCTCACACATCTACTGAATGAAGAGCAAGTCTTCTATGGTTTTTGTGGGCCTTTCTTCCTGAGGAGAAACAAAAGATAGAGGTTAATAGGGTAAACTGTGGCCTCCAATGTTCATGTAGCCTCAGGGCCACAACTGGAACTCATTCTCTTCCTCTTCCACTATCTACCCATATTATCTTCACTCTCTCATTTATCACCTCAGGAGGTCTTAGTGGTTTACCTTATGGTATGACCCAAACCTGCAATCCTGTGGGATCCAAGCCCTAGGTTGCTGTTTTAGTTTATGCTGCTGTAAGAGATCACCATCATCTGAGTGCTTTACACAGTAAATATTTATTGCTCACAGTTCTAGAGGCTAGACTTCAGGGATCAGGGTGTTGGCATGGTTGCATTCTGGTGAGAACCCTCCATCAGGTTGTGGACAGTGGACTTCTTGTTCCTTCATGTGGTGGAAAGAAAGCTAGCTCTCTGGTCTCTTCTTATAAGGACACCAATCCCATTTATGAGAGCTCCACCCACATGACCTAATTAGCTCCCAAAAAAATCTACCTCCAATAGCCACAATATTGGGGATTAGATTTCAGATATAAATTTGGGGGGACAACAAATGTCCAGTTCATAACAATTGGCAATCATACCCTTCAGGCTGGAATGGTTGCCCATTTTTATCATGGTTACATAATTTCAAGGGAGTATTATGCTCATTGTGTAAATGGAGCCCTACTTTTATATGCTGATCAGAGTCAATTATTCCTAACACAATAGTGACTCCTTCTTTCAGCTGTTAGTGTCTAGATACAATGAAGTCCAATGTGTCCAGGGAGCAGCCATAACTTGTAGTTCAATAAGACCCCATGGCTCTTTCACATCTTCCTTTGTATTTAGTATTTGTAACTTCTGTCTGCTTTTGGTTATGAAAAAGAAATTGACTGAGAAACTCTTTACACTCATGACTGAAGTTTCCTCTGGCTTGTTTCTTGTTTACTCCTTCTGCACTTGCTTTCCACATTCCAGAAATTTGATGAAATCTCTTGAGGCTTATTGATCATCCCCTCCCCAACCCTGCTCCTAATTCTTTTTGTCACTTTGATTTAAACTATTTTACTTCTTTACTATCATTTCAAAGGGATCTTTGGAAGGAAGAAAATAGTATATGTGGTCAATATGCATTCTTAACATGGAAGTTTTCATCTTGATTACATATCTACAGGTAAGTTTTAATATGAAGTATTTATCTTTTATTATGGTCTAAGCAGTCACTAACTTGGTCATTTTGATGTCCTCTTGAATCCAATACTAATTTAAGGAAGTATTTTGTTGATAATTAAAAACACGTTAATGTTTATTTATTTTTGAGAGAGAGAGAGAGAGACAGAACACGAGTGGATGAGGGGTAGAGAGAGAGGGAGACAGACACTGAAGCAGGCTCCAGGCTCCAAGCTGTCAGCATAGAAGCTGATGCGGGGCTCGAACCCATGGACCGTGAGATGATGACTTCAGCTGAAGTCAGTAGGTCAACCGACTAAGCTATCCAAGTGCCCTGTTGATAATTTTCTTCCCCAATATTCTCAAAGTTGTTTAAAATTGTTTATTTTATTACAGTGTTGACTCAAAAATGGACCTGGGAATTTACTCTCTGTTTTGTTATTGTTGTTGCTGTTGTTGTTACTTGATTAATTTCTGTGACACAGTATAGAGAATTTCAGCTTCTGAATAAAACACTGTCAAAGATTTTTCCAATTTTGAAAATGTGTGCTGGTTGAACTCCCTAACAGTTTGTGAGAGCTTGTTTCAACATATGCCAACCCACACTGATTATTATACTTAAAACTCAAACAAGCCAAAAATTTAAAGATTAAAATCAAATTTTACAATGTTTACATGTAAAACGTATATCAACATGTTTATAGATAACCCAATATCATCGTACCATTTAAACTGGTTTCTAGTCATTCAAATTTGTGATGTGTGTGTTTGTATGTGGTATTTGTCTACTTTTAAATTTAAGTCTAAGTATTTTCCCCCCCTTAAGGAAATAACCTTTTACCTGAATTATTGTTATAATTATTTTCCAGTTTGACATTCTGATTTTAATTTACATTTTGGTGTTTTTGAAAATCAAGAAATTTAAACACATATGCCATCAAATATCAACTCAAACTGAATTTATAATTTGAAATACCTTTTCTATTCTGGTAAGGAAATAGAAATACATTTAGGAAATTTTTCTTCCTTCCTTTCTAACTTGATTCCTTCCATTTACCACCTTTGGAACATTCAGTAAAGTAATTGCACTTCATAGTGTCAGAGACCATCATCCTCTATGCAATATATGAATTTTGGTGGAATGTACTACAGAAATAAAGCATGTTAAAAATGCAAGACTGTTCCAAGGAGTTTTGTCTTGATTGTATAGCCTGAAAGGAGTCATTAAAGACTCCTCTTCATAGATGCCTAACGTTACTAGTTATATACATGATGGAGCAGAGAGTCAGCATGACAAAAATGGTATTACAGGAAAGCTGTATGCCAGTGAGAGAAAGCCATGATGCTGGCATCAGTGTCACCTTGTTTTTTTTTTTGTTTTTTTTTTTTTTGAAACAGGGTGGGAGAAAGAGCCGCCGGGCTCATCAGAAATGGGGCTTCTGTTTTACCCAAGGCAGGGCTCATGCTCACCCCAAGCAGGGCTGAAGCTCACCCGATGGATGTGGGACTCGAACTCACCAACCATGGGATCATGACCTGAGCCAAAATCAGATACTTAATGACTGAGCCACTAAGGTGCCCCAGTGTCATCTTTTGACTCCATTTTCTAATGTATGATAAAACATACTATATCATAGAGCACAACAAGGCTATTCTAAAACTGGCCAGAAATCTCTTCATTCTGCACTCAGTAAGTATTTATTATGCTTTTCTAAGATAGTCAGCATATATACTATATGTTAGTGCTAAAAATGAATAAATAATATTTCTTGCTTTTTAAAAGTTTAAAATCTGGTCAGAGCAGCCATATGCATACAGACAAATCCTAACACATTAGAGTAGCTATAATAAGAGAGTTATAAACAATTTGTTATGAGAAAACAAAAGAGGAAGTCACTAAATCAGTTAAAGGGATTAGGGTCTGTTTCAAAGAGAAGATGATGTGTCAAATGGATCTTAAAAAATGAGTCATGAAAACAGATCTATTCATTGGCCACTGGCAGAACTCCAGATGGATTTTGGAATGAACAATTTCCACAGGGAGTGAAAGCAAAAGCCACTCCGGTAGCAGATTATTCAATGCCTTAAGGAGTCAATGGGAGGTAGGAGAAGTGGCAACCAACTCCCCTTTCAAGAATTTTGTTTGTGCTGCACAGGGAGAGATGGGCACTAGCCACATGACTCTGGGCCCCTCTCATATTCAAAAACAAAGTCTGAAGTGTTTGCTGTTCTTCTCACAGCCACATTCCCAGTAGAGTTGGTACCAAAGTAAAAGCTTTGTTAGGTTAACCTCTATGGTTTGGACAAGAAGCAGACTCCTTTCCTCTGTACAAGCAGGAGTATACCCCACTATTTTTCTCAAAATCATGGAATTTGTTGAGGACTTGTAACATTCAGATTCAAACCTAATGTATGTTATTTTTAAAGTTTGTTTAATGTTTATTTTTGAGAGAGAGAGAGAGAGAGAGAAAGAGAGCGAGCCTGTGTGGGAGAGGACCAGAAAGATGGAGACAGAAGATCCGAAGCAGGCTCCACACAGTGGGCACAAAGTCCAACGCAGGGCGGCAGGGCTCAAACTCAGAAACTGTGAAATCATGACCTGAGCCAAAATCAAAAGTCAGCCACTTAACCGACTGCACCACCAAGGCTCTCCTAAACCCAATGTATGTTATTTGACTCTACTATGTATCAAAGCTTTCCTGGATTCTTCCTCATGTATCTTATATTAATCAACACAGAATCATGGATTTTCACCAAAAACTCATGCTCTTCAGCCAAACAACGACAACAACAGAACCTCTTAAACATGGAACATTTTTTCAGTTGTATACCAACTACATACACACACACACACACACACACACACACACACACAGTATTTTAGTGTACTAAAGTCTACATTAAAGCAATATGACCTCCAGTCATTTTGTTCTGAAGCTGATGTGCAAGCATTTCGTTGGCAGATGGCTGAACTTTGCAGGTCCTTTTGAAAAACTGGTTTGCATTGCAAAGTAAGACTATGGGGAATCACACACAGACAGACAGACAGACAGACACACACACACACACACACACACACACACACACACACACCCTTCAAACCAAAAATCACGTAGCTTCAAAATAAATACTAGGAACTTCACTTGCTGACTCTCAGAGACGAGACTATCTCTTCCTTCACTACCTGCTTGAGAAGTTGTGTAGGATTCGCTTGCTGGCCAAGTGCAGCTGAGATAAAATGAGGAAACAGCAAGTGGAAAGTATTCACTAGCTCCTCAAAGCTGAAATCACTTCATATCAATTTTAAATTAAATGTAAAAAAAAAAAAAAGAAAGAAAGAAAGAAAATGGTGCAATATATTTTCCTCTGCTTCATTTCTTTTACATTGCCTTCTCCTGGGCATTTTGCTATGTAGAAGGGTAATGTGTTTATACATTTTGGAACTAAGCAGTCATAAAACTGTATAGGCACAGCTTGGAACCACCATCCACAAATTAGAAAGCTCCCCTCGATTTGCCCATTTTATAAACACTTTATGAAGAAAGAGAAAAAAACAAAAACAAACAAACCCCCGGAAAGTGGTTTAGGTTTCCCCTCACTCCTTCCCCCATCTAACTCCTAAACAGTGCATTTGATAATCATACAGCACAAAAATATGATTCAAAGCCATGTAAATATGAATTTTCATCATATAAGAGAAAATCTTAAAACTTGCCTTCAGCAGTGTCAGCTGGAATTCAATAGACTCTATACACTTTTGAAATGAAAACCCAAATGCACTCTATTTTTTATACTAAAAGGCAAAGACTAATTGAAAGGGGCATCAGTAAACATATTTTTGTTTAGTTTCTAAAATATTTTTCTTATTGTGAACTAAAGACTTCAGAAGTCATTAGTGGTCAGAAATAAAATTATCTTTTCCCAAATCTCTAAGATGCTAGTCTGTTCTCTAAACAATCTTCTTGCTATTTGACCCATGTAATTTCAGGAAATTTGCTGAGCATTGGTAGCTTTGACCAAGACTCTAAGGCTCTGTTTCCAATGTACTCCCAGATTAAGATGGCAAGTCATTTGCATCAAAACTGTAAAATAAACAAAGTTTAAGGCATTGGATATTGGAAGTGTAACTCCTTCAACAAAACAGTGAATAACTTATTTACTCGCAACAGCAGTAATTTCCTTGAGATTGCTGCCTCATCACTGTAGGCACTGAAATGATACTAAATACAACAGTATTAACTGCTGCTTCTGTTTTAGATCAGATGGAAACTCAAATAAAAGAAAAAAGAAAACTGGAAATAAATATACGAGTAAGAAAAGATAAGTACATATTGAGGTACTATTATTTCTGGCTATGTTGAATACATTTAAAGATCTGATATTCTCCTGGTACACATGCTTCAAATAAGAGCCATTCCATGTTTTGTTGCTTGCCAAATTTTGTCATCTAGCCCATCTATCAACAAATGACAAACTGAATTATGGTAGGAGGAAGGAATGGTTATGAATGCTGGTCAAAGAAAAGATGGTTATAAATAAGATCAATTTTAATACACTCCTCTTTTGAAGATCTAAACATGTTCCAAAATTAGACTATGTGCTCGGCATATCGTAGCTACTTAATAAATATCTGCTGGATGAATGGATAAACTTTATTCATTGCAGAAAATGCCAAAATGCTCCCCAAGGAAAAGAAAGTCCTGTCTGTTATGCTTCTGACCTCAAGTTTCATTTCATAGGGAATTGAGCATACTCTTAACAGAAACTGAATGTTCTATAGTAGTTTGGGGTGTAGGTAGATTGATAACCACTTTTGATGCTCAGCAGGGAACTCATAAATAGTTAAGCATATGCAAATTACTTGAGAGTAGTTGGTCTTCATTTGTGGTTTTAGGTCAGACTAATGATTTTCTCTTTCAAACAGAACCAAATGGATGTGTCAAAAGAGGTAAAATTCTTAATGGGAGTGGACATAAATAGTTTCTAACCTGCTGCTAAGGTTACAAATGTCACTGGTAGTTGTCATTATAATAGAGCAGAGGGTCCTTCATTATTTCAAATGCATTTTCATATCCACAGGTAGTCAGATAAGTGACCATTACCACATGTACCAAAAGGACAAACAGATGGTGTTCGGATCATTCATTTTTTTGTGTGTCTTATAGGATTCAAGCATTTTGGAAGTCATTCAGAGTCATGTGTTTTATATCAACTTATGTAGAAACATTTACATATATTGAACCCTTGCCCTTCTACTCCTGGCTTTGTTTCCTCCATCTCCTCTTTCCTATATCCCAAGTGGGCAAATGTGAAAGTGAAATATAGACCTTTCTGCAGGGTGATTGGGAAATCTTCCACTGAGTTCTAAGTGAGCGTTTTCTATTAATCTTCTGGCCTCCCAGCAACCCCAGGCATAATCAATAGCCCAATCCAGATTGTACTAAGAGCCTTTTCCCCCTACTTGAGTTTTCCACATTCAACAGTTTTGCCACAGAGTTTGAAGTGAGGATAATGACCACATTGACAGTACAGAACAAATCACCCTGGCATAGCTGATTCAGAACTTCTCAACAGTTACCCTCCAGCGGAGTTTTGATTGTACCCACAATCCAAACAGGCAGTGGATGCGACCAAGGAAACAGAGTTGGCTGGGCAGAGTCCATTTTAGGGTTGTTTTGTTGTGCCTGGTCATATAGATAAAGCCGGTGGGCGTCATTATACATGGTCGCTTCTGCTTCTCTTGCAATTACATCACAGCAGCCTACCGCAGAGCAGGTTGGAAGCTTATCCAGCCCAGCCAAACCCAGCTAATACAACCTGTGATCTGGAGTCTTTTCAGATGTTGCTGAGAATTGTAGGCTTGACAGCTAGGCATAAAAGTTATAGGCGAGGGGTATACCAGATTTTTTAGGATGGATATAGTGTTTTTACCTACAACTCTCTCCCACTCGGCCCTCCAAGCACATCCCCACATAAAGTCGCTTGGAATGCCCTGAATTGACCTGTTAAGTAGAGCAAACATACATTTTCCCTGGCTCAAATAATGTCTCATCTTTTTTCCTAACCACATTACCATATCAGTTTATGACCTACTCCATTCTTTTTAATCTGGATTTTCTGGTTAGATTGCTTGATTAAAAATTTAGTGGATTTCACAACTGTGAGTTCAATTACCCCCTACTAAGTTCAATTTTCAATATTCAGACATATCAAGCCCACTCCCACTTGGCCGTACCTAGATGAGGAAGGTCTTTTAGGACCAGCTTTGGAGATAAGCTAGTTCATTTCATATTTAAGTCCTAGAGAAATTAGGCTACATGAATCACATGTGCAACAAGCACTGAGCTAATCAGAGCTAAGTGTAGAACCTAGTTTTCCTATCTCCACCTTCCTTCCAATATATGATACAATTTAGCAGAAAGTACAAAAAAGTCTATACAGAAGTTTACTTAAATCAGTAATATGCATTTTGGTAATCTGGGATGTTTGAACTAATGCACCATATGAAAAGCATTAAAGAAGCCCACAGCTATGAGTGAATCAGAGCATGTGAAATCTCCTTATACAGTTTTTGTTGCCACAAGATTTTGCTTTTTGTTTTCAGAACTTTTTGTTGTAATTAATATTTTTTGATGGTGCTTCTCTGCTTATGTGGAAGTACAATACTGTGGCATTTGAAACGAGTACCCTAAAGCTTGGAGGAATCATCAGTGCATTTCTGGCTCCTAACCTTCCTGGTCAGAAAGTCTGTATTTAGCCTTTACCAAGTTACTGAGGCTTAGAAATGTGCTTTTCAATTCAGAGATCTTAGACACTCACATGTCTTTAGGTCCTGAATAAAGTTTTCTCTGGTGGTGTGATATGGGTAGTAACTTTCCTTACACAATTTTTTCACATGAATAGTTCTGTAGTCTTGCTTCAGAGAAAGGGTCCTGGGATTTACATGATGTATGCATTTTCCCCTGTTTCTTTAAAGTATTGTATTATTATGGATCACAGGCAACTTTGAACCAATGGTAGATAGTTTGCTATTCCCCTTACTATCTACTTGCATAATTTTCTACTCTCCTATTTTCTTTAAAAGGACTTAGGAGGAGAAAGATGGCTTGGAACACCAAGAACCTATTCAGTTTAACTAATAATTCTCTCTCTTGTCTTGCCCTGAATCTCCCCCTCTCACCAGACACAGCCCTAAAAGGTGAGTTAGAGCCCTCGGTTATGGAGAAGAGGCTACTGATTCATATATTCACTAGGATTGGGAGTGAGGATGTTAACGCTAGATCTTAATGCACCTGTGGGAATAATTTGTATGTGGACAGACTGGCCATTTGGGTCAAAGACGGGCACTTAGTCCATATAGTTGCACTGATTCTTCATTCATTCATTCATTCATTTAACAGTATCTATGAAGCACTTTCTATGTGCTGGTGATACTGTCCGTTGCTAGAATTAAATAGTAGAACAAGAGAGACATGGCCCATTCCTTCAAGTTACACATTTTTTTTCTCCATCTTTGCTTATTATTCGATAATCACTCATGAATCCATTCAAGTTCTATCTGTGGCTGCCTCATCAATCTCACTTCTTGCCTTGCCTACTATTCTGTTTCCTCTATTTTCCTTCCAAACACCACTTTTCAACCAGGAGAAACAAAAACAAATAATCAAAATCAAAACGAAAAAAAATTGTAATCCTCAAATCTCAAATTGAACCATTTGTTGTTCCAAAGAAGTCAGTGCTCTTTTTTCTCAGTCTTATGAGTTCCCGAACTACTGCTACATGCATTGCACCTTGGAAGAAATATAGCCAGCTATTCTCAATTTTCATTCCACACAATGGTAATCATTACAGTGCCTGGCACCATGTCATAAACTCACTTGACAAAATTTAATTCTTTTTAAGAAATACACTTTCATAAGTATCAAATTAAAGTTTTATAAGCTTATTCAAGCAAATGTAACCAATGTAATAAACACTGAAACGATAATAAATAAATAAATAAATAAATAACATTGTTAATTTAAAAGCAGATCCCAAAAGATTATTATTTAAGCATAACATAAAAAATGTATTTTACCTAAAAAATTTATCAGTCAACTGACAAGTTGAAAGAAATAGTTGAGGGGTGCCTGGTGGCTCAGTCAGTTAAGTGACTGACTTTGGCTCAGGTCATGATATCATGGTTCATGGTTTCAAGCCCTGTGTCGGGCTCTATGCTGACAGCTCAGACCTGGAGACTGCTTCAGATTCTGGGTCTCCTTCTCCTTCTCTCCCTCTGCCCCTCCCTTGCTCACACTGTCTCTCAAAAACGAATAAATGTTTAAAAACATAATTAAAAAAAGAAATAGTTAAGTCAATGAAGTGGTCCAATATTTGTTTAACGTAAAAATTTGATATTGCACACAATTTTGACAATGTAAAAACAGCGATAGTTTTCTTATATACTACTAATAGCAAAAGCGAAAGGATAATAGGAAAATATAATAAGAAAAAATTTTATTGCAGCATAAAAAGAAAATAACTATATAAAATAACTCCATAAAACTTAGGACTATAAAGAAGTATTTATATAAATGTAAAATAAAGCAATCATAATATATCGGGGTTTTTTTTTGATGACAAGATTCAATATTGTAAAAATTTATATTTTCCCCAAATTAATCTAGAAATTTAACTCAGTAAGAAGCTATGTGCTACTATATGACACAACTGTAAACATTTTCTTAAGTGTCATTTAGAAGAATGCATTTACATGAATACCCAGAAATTTCGACAATTATATAGGGACTTGTGTCACTGATATTAAAACATACTCTATAGCTAGAGAAATTAAAGCAGCTCATTATTTGTGCATGAAGAAGTAAAGCAATTGGGACACAGAATAGGGTCAAGATACAGTGAATGTTATTTTCCAACTTAGTTGAGAAAGGATGCATTATTAAATAAATGATAGTGGATTAGCTATCTGAAAATTTCCATAACATACACACAAATAAATTCCAGATAGATGGAATATTTATATAAAATATAAAGCAAAAACACTGAAACAAAATTTAGGCAAATATTTGTGTAATATTTAAAAGAAAGAGTATAGGGGCGCCTGGGTGGTGCAGTCGGTTAAGCGTCCGACTTCAGCCAGGTCACGATCTCGCGGTCCGTGAGTTCGAGCCCCGCGTCGGGCTCTGGGCTGATGGCTCAGAGCCTGGAGCCTGTTTCCGATTCTGTGTCTCCCTCTCTCTCTGCCCCTCCCCCGTTCATGCTCTGTCTCTCTCTGTCCCAAAAATAAATAAACATTGAAAAAAAAAGATTTAAAAAAAAAAAAAACTTTAAAAAAATAAAAAAAAAATAAAAGAAAGAGTATAAAACCAAACCAAGAATTAGAAAAGAACAACAAAAAAAAAAAAAACCCCAAATTTTACTCTAAACATGTTAAATACTTTTTATGGGAAAAGTACGTTATGAAAAAGTTATAGAGAATTAATTTGTGGAAGATTATTTATTATAGTCCTCAAATGCTTAATATCTTTATTATATCCCACTGCTTACAGATATAAAACAAAACAAACAATAAAACATCCTAATAAAAATGAAGAAATATTATGAAAAGAAAATTCAGAAAAAACTACAAATGATCATTAAACATAAGAAAAAATGTTCAACCTCACTAACGTTCAAAGAAATGCAAATAACAGCAATACAGTTCACTATCAGAATGGAAATGAGATGGAAAAGTGGTCATCCTGGTCCACGTTGAACTACCTTTCATTGGTTGGTTTATCCATTTATACTAAAATTTATATGAACTTATATTTTTATTCAGCAATTCCCCTTGCATAAATGTATCCAATAGAAACCCAAATCAGTCATCAAAGGGCATTAATTACAGCAATGGCAGTAATAGTGAAAAAATTAAGAATAATCTGAATACTCATCAGGGTAAATACGTTTATACCTTCCTAAAAGATAATGCAATAAAGGCATACTAAAAAAAAAAAAAAAGTACTCTTTATTTCTAACACTGAAAGAGGACTACAAAATGAATGAACTTTAATGAGGCCAATTGAAACCGAAAACATCCCACTTGAATCCTTCCTGAATTCCTGATCTACCGAATCTTGAGAATAAAACATAAAGATGCTGTTTTAAGCCACTAAATTCTGCAGTGGTTTATTACACAGCAATAGTAACCCAAAATAGCCACTAAAATAGAATGAGAACAATCTGCCTATGGAAGATAGAAAATGGAATGAGGAGATTAGCCTGACTACTGTGAAGAGAAATAAAATTAGGATATATATAGTGTAGGGCAAAACGTGAGGATCTTGAAAACTAGGCAAAAGACACTCTATGTTTCAAAGAACAGAGAGATAATTGTTATATAACAAAATTTCACCATCATAGTTTTAGAGAAAGAAAGAGGGAATTATATTCCCATATCTAGCTGTCTCTACTTCAGATCCTTTCTTTCTAGGAAAAGAAGGAAAAAGAATTTCATTGGAAGGCTTAGTCTCAGCAAGGACAGAAAAAAACTTCTGTGTTGCATCTGCAGAAGAATCTGAAAGTTCTCACAGCAAGCAGTTGGACTCAATGACCTTTAGGAGTCTTTCCAATTCTTTGATTCTCTAGGAAGAAGAGCTTTCTTTTTCTAAATTGTTTCTCAGATGGCTTGGCCAGAGCCCTCACATGCTACTAACTCTCTGTGGATGCTTTTAGTTTGTCAGTGGCCCTTAAGTAAGACATCGAGAACTGGGCACAATATTCCTGATATGTGACCTGCACTGGGTGGAGGGCTCTGTAATTCAAACCATCCTAGTTATTGTGCATGACAGTTTCCCCACAATGTCTAAACATTGAATGATAATATCAACAGAATATCTCAGTATTAATCAAATAGCTAATAAGAAAACAAGCTATTCTAGACATATTAGAAAAGTGGTCTTATTACAAAAGTAAGTTATTCTGCTTTATATTAGCCTGTTGATAATCATTTTATTCTTTTGTTGTAGCATCCAAATAGCATTCTCCCTAGAATCTTTATCCTTTAACTCATAACAGATTATTTAGCTTCTTCCCCTTTCACAGAAAAGTTATTTAACACACAGCCCCTAAATTTTCCCTCACTCTACCTGTACATGTGCTTGAGTTGGACTCAACTCTTCCAGTTCTCTCCCTGACTTTAAATTTTATCTAGATTCTGCCCCATTGTTAAGTGTCCTAAGTCTTGCTCCGCCATCACTCTCTGGCTTCCTCAGTTTTGCCTTTTATATTGACATTTTTATCTTCCATTGCACCTACAAACATGTTCTCTAAGTCACTCACAGAACTTGTTTTGTCAGAGAGCCATGCTTCTATCTTCTTTCTTCCTTCATGGAAGTCTGTCCCTTGTTTGAAAGTATTCATTGTGGACCTAAGCAATTCTTTAAAATACCACATAGCTGTTATCTGTGCCTAGAAACCTACACTTAAAATGTATTAAAAAGCCACCTCTTTTCTTTCTAGACCAAAAAGAGAAAACAAAACCACACTTGGAATTGTGTTCATGTTGGAGATAGCATTTGGATAAATGGATTGTAGAATGGATTACAGAGTTCTTTTGTAGAATTCTTTCCAAATAGGGCATCAGTTAAGTCAGCCTCCTATCTGGGGGGAAAAATGAGATTTTTAAGCACTCTACTATTATAGTATTGTATTTTAAAATGGCTGTTATTATTTATTTACTTAGTATCTGGCCACAGTTATTGAAAAGTACTGCTATAATCACTGTAAAGTTAAAACAAATGATGAAAAAAGACAAATGACAGTAAGACGCCACTTCAGTTGCAGGATGAGTTAATGAAAAAGTGAGGAAGAGGGGCGCCTGGGTGGCTCATTCGGTTGAGCGACCGACTTCGGCTCAGGTCATGATCTCACGGTCTGTGAGTTCGAGCCCTGCATCGGGCTCTATGCTGACAGCTCAGAGCAGCTCAGAGCCTGGAGCCTGCTTCCGATTCTGTGTCTCCCTCTCTCTCTGCCCCTCCCCCATTCATGCTCTGTCTCACTCTGTCTCAGAAATAAATAAACATTAAAAAAAAAAAAAAAAAAGAAAAAGTGAGGAAGAAACTTACTTTCTAAGTTCCCTCAAGCCCACCAGCACAGGACTACCAGCATCAAACCACATTTCAGGAGGAGAGAGGCAGCCTCATACTGATCTGGTGATGTAGGTGTCATCAAAAAATGCCAACTTTCAGCCCTCTTTTTTATACTCCTATGCTATAGAACGCCTCATAGTTGATTTGTGGCTGGTTAAGGCAATATTATTAAAGTGAATTTGAGAATCTACTATAATCACTATTATCACTATCAAAATGTTTTGTATTTATTTGCATAAAGAGTGCCATTACTGTATACAAATCGGTTAGCATGCTCTTTCACTCACAGAAATTTATTGTCATTATAAAAATAGTGATGTGGGTGGGCATTTGAGACAAGCTTTGAACAAATATGAAATTTAAATAAATTAGTTACAATATGAGTAAGTGAAGGGTAACCATATAATTATTTTTCTAGCACAGGTAATGCATGAAGATTCTGGACCAGAGGATAGGATCATTGAGGGAAACTGGGAAGAGGTAAATAACATGTGTTACAGAGGATAATTTACTGGAAAATGGATAAAGAAAAGAAATGACATGGTCCTCGAGAAGTTGTGAGCATAAGGAACCACATCATTTGGATACATGTGGTGGAAAATTTAGAATCACTGTAGTGAAGAGGTTTCAAATACTGGTTCTACAAATGTCATCCTTTGAAGTACATAGTTCGCTAAGCCTCAACAGAATCTAATATTCTGCATAAAATAAGTATCTACTGGGCAGGTGATTGCATACGAATATGAGAACAGATCATAGTTCAAAAGCCATTAAAGTGCTGAATACCAAAATCTTGAAAATAAGCTACTGTAAGAAAGATAAACTTCCCACCGTTTGGTTTTATACATTAGCTACCATTTATTTGGTATTGTTTAATGAAGAGAATTGCCCAGTACTTAATCATACATACGAATCTATTCATTCGTTTGTATTTATTTTATGGTTTTCTTTCCATCCTTAATTTCGCATGTATAGCAATCAATGCCATGTCTGGATGAGAATCAGGAGTCAGAGCATGAGACGCTGAAATATTCTGCAATCTAACAGGTGAGTCTCTGTGAGGGTTCACTGTCGAAGCATAGAACAACTCAAGCAAAATTCAGAGAGAATGTAAATAAAATATAAGGACTTGCACTCATACATGATAGATATAAGAAGAAAGGTAGAACAGCAGAGTTGAAGTGTGCTTTTTGCTAAAGTCAGCATGATACTGTTCATTTTTTACCATAGACAATCCCTCACCATTTCTGATTTCTTTGAATTTTCAGCTTTGCGTGGGCCGTGTTGTATGCATGACACACACAAATACCAAATAATTGTTATAAAAGTACTCTAGGAAATACATGGACTTAAACACCTTGGGCCCTCAACTTAAACATAACGTAAGAGAGCAAAGGGGATGACAAAGGTCAACCATGGGGATTGTCCAACACGGGCCTGTGATGAAAATCACCTAGAGCTTGTAGCCTGAGGTGTCTGATCCTGGAGGAAGCAAGCCACTAACTTTAGAACTCTGCATTAGACTCTAAGTGGTAAGTTCGAGTGAAAATAACCTTCATCAGAAAATAGGAAACCCATATCCTTGCATTTCCATTGGTGATTCACTGTGTAACTGGGTAAATCACTCGACTATGTTTCTGTCCTATCTATCTCTCAGGGGTTTTGACTCCTATTTGTCATTGCACACTCCCCAAACCCACAAGTCACTCAGTACTGTCAGTTAGTCCTACATTTTATATTCAGTAAGGGCAGGGCCTCCACATTGCATACAAAGTGGTGGTAATGGTAGGCAATTAAATTACAAAAAGGAGAAAAGTGAGGGAAGGATGCCTTAATTCACATTAAAACATTATTCTGATTATATCAGCCAACAGAAAAAAGCATTCATTTCAACCACAAAAACATAACCCACACATAGAGCTTAGTTGGGAGTGGGATATGTCCTTTCAAATACATCAAAATATCACTTTGTTCATTCATTCATTCATTCAGTACATAATTTAGTTTTTTCTATGTGTTCTTGGGGATATTTCACTGAACAGAAAAAGGATGTTGACCTCAGATTTCTTTTGTTCAAGAGAAAGGAGACAGAAAAAACCAATAAAGATATAAACAATAAGAAAATTATTTAGTGTGTTCATAGGTTATAAGTTGTTACAGAAAAAAAAGAAAACAGTAGAATAGGACAAAGGGAAACAACAGTGCCAGGGCTTAGGGAAGGGAGTTAGAATGTTACATTGAGGTTAGGGTAGCATCATTGAGAAGATGGCATTAAAAGAAAGTTAGAGAATTTGTGATGTGTAAATGTAGAGGGAGAATATTCTAAGCAGAGAGCACAACTAGAGAAAACTCCTTAATGTGAGACTAGGTTCATCATGTTTAAGGAAAAGTAAGGAGATCTCACAGCTCTACTGAGGGGAGAATACTGGGAGCTGAATTAAAAGATAACTGAATTCAGGTACAGGAGTAGGGGCCATTTAATATTTTTAAATAATTTGGGCTTTCAGTCCACATTAAAATGAAGCCATTAAACTTTTTTCAATAGAGGAATTACATGATTTCTCTCAAATGTGAAAAACATTTCTCTGGCTACTGTATTAAGAATACACTGGCAGGGGCGCCTGGGTGGCTCAGTCGGTTAAGCGTCCGACTTCAGCTCAGGTCATGATCTCACGGTCCGTGAGTTCAAGCCCCACGTCGGGCTCTGTGCTGACCACTCAGAGCCTGGAGCCTGTTTCGGACTCTGTGTCTCCCTCTCTCTCTGACCCTCTCCCATTCATGCTCTGTCTCTGTCTCAAAAATAAATAAACGTTAAAAAAAATTAAAAAAAAAAAAAGAATATACTGGCAGAAGACAATAGTGGAAACCAGCCAGGAAGATATCATAGTAATTCAAGGGACAGATGATGGTAGCCCACACACACAAGGATGATAGCAGTGGGGATGAAGAGAAGTGATAAGGTTCTGGATATATATGAGAATTTACTGATAGGATCGATGTGGGGTATGAAAAAAAAAAGAAGAGTTAAGGATATATGTATAGGTATGTAATTTTTCCTCCTGAGCAATTAGATGGATGGAATTTCTATCATTTGATATGTGGAAGGTTGCAGGTGGACTAGCCTCATGTTTATTTTAGGGCATATGGATTTTGAAATGTTTATTAGACATTTAAGTGGATAGTTAAGTAGATAAAGATACAAATTTATTATTTGGGATAGAGGGATGGGCTAGAGATACAAATTTGTGAGCAGCTGACACATAAGATATATTTAAATCCATGTGGTTGGATGAGATCACCAAAGACATGAACGGAGACAGTGAAGAGAAGACCAAGGGTAAGGCTGTAGGGTCTTCCAACATTAAGAGGTTGGAGAGAGGAGCACCTAGATGGCTCAGTTGGTCAAGCGTCTGACTTCAGCTCAGGTCATGATCTGACAGCTTGTGAGTTTGAGCCCAGCGTCAGGCTCTGTGCTGCTCAGAGGCTGGAGCCCACTTTGGATTCTGTGTCTCCCTCTTTCTCTGCTCCTCCCCAGCTCTCTCTCTCCTTCAAAATTAAGTAAACATTAAAAAAAAAATTAAAAAAAAAAGAGAGGTTGGAGAGAAAAAAAATCCAACAAGCAAAACTAAGGAAAAACAGTGAAGAATGAAAAGCAAGGGAGTGGATGGGATGAAGTGCAAATGGGTAAAATCTATCAAGGAAGTGGGTGTGCTGTTGATGTTGACAGTGGTGATTGGCTTGTCAATGCAGAAATCAGTGGTAAATATGGTGAGAGTAGTTTTGATGGGATGATGGGGGCAAAAACCAAAGGTGAATTGGGAGAGAATGGGAGGAGAGAATTAGAAACTACAAGAATAGATTAGAATTTTTCAATAAATACAACCTAATGATGGACAAAGTGACAAGGAAGATGAAGCAAGAGAATTATTTAACAATTTAGATATATCTATATATGTGTGCACTGATTTCATTTATAGAGGAGAAAGAGACAAATATTGACCTAGGAGAAAGAATGAGGAAGAATGGCTGGAGTTTGGCTGTTCAAGGAATTTCTGGAATGATGTCCTTAAACAAACAAGAGGAAATGGGATTTACATACCATTGGAAGGACTGGCTTCAAACAGAGACAAGATTACAATCCATTGTTTAGTCTCCTAAACTGTTTCTAGTCCATATTGCACCCGTGAATATTCTAGAGTGGTTAAACACTCACTGAGAGAATATAATATATGTCTCTATATTATGAGATATGATTTCTATTATGGTTGTGAGGATGGGGGTGAGAAAATTTTAGAAGGTCAGAAAGGAGTAACTTGTTAACATATTAAGTTCTTAATCTCTAGTGATTCCTTGCCAATAATATGAAAGTGGACATTAAAACAAACTCCCTATCCTATAAACTGTTTATACCTTAATTACTTATCTACAAAAAACACTGAATGGAAAAGGTCTTGGAACTAGTTTATCATTTTTTAAATCCATGAAGTCCATTCCCCTTTAGAGACTCCAGTAATTGAGGTTGGGCTGTCAAAGGGGCCTTTAATGAAACTACTAACATCTAGAAAGAATATCTTTTGAAGAGTGAGAATCTATTCTTACATATGAGCCTCAGAATGAATGGTTTCATTGTATGAGGCTGTTCATTAAAGTTCATGTTGTGAAGAGAAACTTTCCTGGCTTTTAACTTTTTTTTTCTTTAAATTTTTTGTTCTAGTCTTCTGTTCCTCTACTCGGTATTTATGAAAACCTGATCAATTTAATTTTCCTAAATTAGTGGAGGTTTGTTCCTGTCACAATCTGTCTGTTTAAAAGCCTTTAGTAGTTTACCATTTTCTAGAGAATTAAACCAAATTGCCTTGTGTAGTCTTGTTTTCATCTTCACTATTACTTAGTCCAAGTTGCCATTATCATTTACTATAACAGCTTAAAATCATTCCACTCTTATGCACACCATATACCTATACCACTATGTATCTCTTTTTTACATTTAACATTCTGCCAGCTATCTATAGCTATACTGATGCTGCCTAACAACCACAAATCCCAGTGGCTTAAGACATTAAATATTTATTTAGTTCACAAATCTGTGCATTGATTGAGTTGTTCTTTGGGGCTCTTCTGGGGAGCTTTGCTGATGTGAGCAGGGCTTAGCAGAATTCATCCACTGGTTACCAGTAAGCAAGGCTGCTCTGCTTACCTTGGCTGGGCTCTCGCAGGTGTTTAGCTGGAGGTCAGGTGGTCTGGGTGGGCCTCAGCAGAGACAATGAGCAACTCAGCTCCATTTCCTCATTCAGCAGGCAAGCCCAAGCATGACCTTCCCATGGTGGAGCAAAAGGAAATAGCAACATGAAAGTGCTTTTTCAAGTCTATTTAAGTCTGGTTTGCTATTGTCCTACTGGCCAAAGTGAGCTACATGGCAAGTTCAGAGTCATCACGAGGAGGCAGTAAAAGAAGGGCATGGATTTAGGGAGGTGTGATAGAGTGAGACCATTAATGCAATCAATCTACTATAAAGACCTACATTCTTCACATGGTCTCTGGCTCACAGACCCATGTCACCCAGTTCTCTTCCACTAACTGCTTAGATATTGCTTCCTTTGCTTCATTCTTTTAGCCTAGTTCATTCTCATTCATCTTTCATCTCAGCTCAAATATACGTTTGTACAGTAAAACTTCTTTGACCTTCCTGGCTATGTCAGAATTCTTTGTTATAACCCCTCATAAGAACCATATTCCTGTCACAGAGCATTTGATTTGGGTTGAATTATTAATGTGATTATTCAATTAATTTCCCACTAAACTAATAACTTTCTAAAAAGTAATTTTGACATCTCTTGTGCAACACTTAGTATCCAGCATTGTGCATGAACGTAAATGTTCAATAAATATTTCTTAGATGACATTACCTAAGCTGGTTAAATTTTCCTGATTATTGTTTCTTTCCTTTTATTTTCTTCTCAAAAATTTTTCTCTAAGAGATGTTACGTTTTGTTATTGTTGTTTTTAAATGCTGAACCTGTCATCTCTTACTCCACGGGATCTAATACAATAACTATTTTTCTTCTTTACAAAATTTTTTTTTAACATTTATTATTGAAAGACAGAGAGACAGAGCGTGAGAAGGGGAGGGGCAGAGAGAGAGGGAGACACAGAACCTGAAGCAGGCTCCAGGCTCTGAGCTATCAGCACAGAGCCTGATGCGGGGCTCGAACTCACAAACCGCGAGATCATGACCTGGGCCAATGTTGTCTGCTTAACCGACTGAGCCACCCAGGGGCCCCGACTATTTTTCTTTTTTGCTTATTCTCTCAGACTTTCAGTTAGACTTCATTTTTAAGTTCCTAGTCTCTCAGCAATTTATTAAACAGCACAATTGAAGGGAAAAGTAAGTAGGAAATTCGTTGTGTCCCTCAGGCCACATCCTCCCCACTTCACTGTAGTCTTAAGAAGAGAGCAGTAACGTGCAAATTGGTTTTGTGAATTAGGGATGTGCTACCATGTATTTCCAAAGAGGTGTATGCGCTAGTCAATAGGACTTTCAATTTGGAATTTGGAGATGTGAGGTCAGTGAGCTGTGGGTCCTTGCTTGAGTCATTATACATCTTTAGGCTTCAATCTTATCCATGATATTTAGAGAGGACCTAAAGTCAAATTGATGAAGTCTCACATTCTTTGTAGCTTTAAGAAAAATTTCCAACGAGTGTTTTTGTATGCATAAATCACATCCTTTCTGTGTTCTTCTTTAAATGGTTGTATATTTCTCCAGCTGAATCTATCTCACTATGTTGCTTAAATGACTGACTTCTGTATTAGACTATGATTTCTTTTTAGCATAAGAACCATGTCTTCTTCCTGGCACTTGGCAAAATTAGGTGCTGAATTTTTTTTTAACCTCAATGAAGACTTCTATCCAATTTTCATTTATGCTTGTACATTTTAGGGCACATATTTTTCAGAGAACTCCCTTGTGTGGACGCTGTTGCCTTAGGTATAAGTTAGACACATTGGAGACTCCAACTGGGAGCTGTTAGCTCTCATTCATTAGTCCTTCCTTGAGCATGATAAAGTTATATTGAATAGGTGTCTTGACATGTTAATTTGAGAAAAAAATGCAAATGTGAAATGCAAAAATTTAGAGAGCATTTTGCATTTACAACCTTGCCTTTGGAATCACATATATTGGAGAAGATGCCTTTAAAATCAAGTTTCATAATATTTAACGTATACTAGAGTGACATGGAAAATGTTAATTTCAGATTGTGAGAGTTCCAATTATTGAAGCCATCCACCAATAACTACACTGAAGTAATGTCAAAGAATCCCAAGAGTGTTCCAGTGAAAAAAGAGTTTATTATGGAAAAACTAATGGACCGTTCTCTTTAGCTGCTCCTGCTGGTACAGCTATGATGGGTAACATACACCAACTGAAATATCCTTCTCATATGTTAAACCACACATTTTCTCTCCAGGGAAATAGAATGGGCTTCATCTTTATTAAATATGTTTGGTTGCTTGCGGTATTTTCTCTTCTGTTTTTTGTATCACTATTTTTATTTTAATAAAAAATATTTTATAGCATTCATGCAAAAAACAATTCAGTTGTGTCTTTTTTTTTTTTTTTCATAAGTAACTTTATGTTAGGAGTTAAATGGCTCTCCTGTGACCTCCATCTTGTTATGATCCAAAGGGCATTACAGTTTTGCCTTGAGGGTGTTAGGCTAATGAATCCAATGCTTACCCTGGTAAAGATGGCCCTGTTCTAGTGGTACAAGCCCACTGTGCACTATTTTTTAACTTGTCCAAAGGGGAAAAAAAAAAGTGTTTGATGATGGTCAATTTTTGCTGCATGCATGGGATGTTATGTTGGTTTGCAAAAGTTTAAAGTTTTACATGTGTTCTCCATTAGCTGTACTTTTATGTTAAGAAAATAATTGCTTCAGGAGATCATCTTAGCCTTAATTATTTCAGTATAATAAAGAGTTAAGAAATCTAAAATCCCCCGAAAATAAAATCACAATGAAAATTATTTTTACAAACATATTGAACAATTCTTTGCAGATGTGTAGAGGGAAATGTATCATAATGGAAAGCATTGCCATTTGTAATTCTAAAGAGCATGAATTGGAACATCAGTTCTCTGCTGAAGCTATTCTGTTCCATTCTGTGCTTGCTTCATGAACTGTTCCAGGTCCTTAAAGAGCAATCAATGAGCCTACTTCAACCTATCATGTTGAAGCCTGAGTCCTTTTTCGTAAAAGGAAAAATTACTTTTTAAAGATCTATCTTGTCTTTGAGGAAAGGAAAAATCGATCATTTCTACTTCCAATTTACTTCATGTGACAACTTATCTCTGCAGGGTTAGTAGCTGATTAGACTAATATGACACATAAAACTTATTGCTAATTAATTTTTAACCCAGTCTTCAGTGGAGAACTTTGACAATTGTTACAAATGTGTTAGAACTCAAATGTTGTTCTAGAACACCATTCAAAATCAAGATTAATGAGTATGTTATTTGTAGCTCATCGTCATTAAGAATTTCATTTTGTGAAAGTTATTTCACCCTCAAATTCACTCAATACAAGATACAGTAGTCATTTGGCTTTGCAGTGTTGATTATGTATTTTTTTCTGCAGTTATTTCATAATTGCTTCTGGGTTCAATTCCACAATTTTTTACTTATGCCATGCTTCCTTGGCTTAATTCCCCATTCTGTCTCCATGGATCACAGTGTTTAGCAAAACTTCAGAGGAGAGAAAGTCTTACTACCAGATTTTCCACTTAAACTAAAGATTAAGTCAAGTTTAAATAGAAAATTTCTTAATCAAAGTTGTCAGCTTACATATGGTCACTAGGTTTAATGTAGTCAAGTGCATCTATATGAAATGGAAACAACAAATTTAGGGTTCAGTTACATATCTGGAAAACAGTTTGGATCATAGACAATTCTCATTTCCTTCATGGAACTGAAAATAGTACTGAAGAAGAAGGGAATGGGGGAAGGAGAGGGAGGAGGGGGAGGAAGAAGAAGATGGAAAGAGGAAGAAGAAGAAAGAGGAGAAGAAAAAAAAATAAGAACTATTTTTACTATCTTTTAGTGAGTATTAATTATAGCACCATTGTGCTAAGTGTTTTAATTTAAGGTGGGATTTGAGGAACTATAGCTATTCACACTTTACGGTAGGTCAGAGAGATGAAATATTTTATCCCAGATCATACAGCCTTCAAGTTGTTTAAAGTAGAAATTCACACCAGACTCATCTCCCTTCAAAGCCTGCATTCCTAATCATTCTGTAATACTACTTACAAATGATTATGATGCTTTTATCTAATGATAAATAACTCTGGAATTCAAGGAGCCCTTAAACTCATAAGTCTGTAATGAATCCCCTTTAAGAGCTTCTCTGAATGCAGTCTCTCCCAGGATAGAGGATTAAACTAAGTTGCTTGTACAATAAGATAAGTATATCTGGCCAGGCACTTTTGTTAGGGTTCTCCAGGTTGACTAACTTGGAAATTACTCTTTGGGACTCTCCCTGAGTAAAAATCATTAGGCTAAATCTTAGATTCCATCCTCACAACTTCTGTTTTCTGTACATTGAACCCCTGGTCGATTCATTATCTAAAGGATCAGACTGCCTTTGTAGTTTAATCATCCAGGAGGGCCATGTGCCTTTGCAACTATGCCCTCCTGACATTCCAAGCCAAGGTAAAGAAGACAGGGCTCTATCTGGTAACATTATGGTAGTAAATTATGCAACATCTCAATATTGACATAAACTTTAGAAAGATGTATTCTTTGTCCACATTCCAATATCTTCCCTAAAGATCCAGTTCCTTTTACCCACCTAAACAAGCTACATCCAATAAATAACAGCTGAGTCATTTTCAGGGTAAATAACAACTATAAGCCTTATAATACATTGTCACTTATTCTTGAACAACAGTCATAGGTCCCATTATTTCCTGGTGAGCTCTAACCCTGTTAGAGTTTATAAAAGCTACCTCTAAAGTAAGGTACATGCATGTAATATAGGGACCATGCAAAATGATCCGTGGAGTAGTGAAAAGAATATATTAGGGCCTCTCATTATATATTTTTTCACCTCATTATTTAAAGCTTTTATTTTGGGGTATGTGTTATAAAGTAAATAATATGTAGATATAGTGGTACATTTATATTATCATATATAAATAAATATACAAGTACTAGAAATTTGCACTGAAAAATGTTTGAGGACTCCTGGTCTATAATATTATTAAGCTGAAGAAATTTTAGGTGGAAAGCATATGACCATTATTATAATACTATAAATCCATATGTATGGATACACCAATTATCCAAAATTATGTAAATCCTATATTGTAAAGAGGGGCCAAGACTCCTGATGCTATACATTAGTAATCAATAAGTAAAAACAAAACCTCTGAAGATAAGTCATCCAAGGCTGTCTTTTGGGACAAGGGAAAATACAGAATGAGGTTTCCCATCTAAATCCCTTTAATTATGAGGGAATAAGCAAGGGAGTGGAAAAGGCATGTTAAATCTCACAATCATATTTCCCAGCAAGTGCTTCTGAGCATTGCTAGCTATTCTAGATAGGGGGTTGTTAAACACATTTTTTTTTTCCACAAGGAGTCTTCTGGGAGCTCTTAAGAGTAGCTGATAATATGTGTTGGGAATATCTAGAATCTGAAAATATTGTGCACACTACTTTGACCATGGTATTATGCCTTTGAGAAGCATTTTGTGAGATTGGTCTGCCATTAAATGTACTTGGAAAATGTGGGCTAAAATAGTTGTTTACTCTGAAGTTTTTTGCCCAGAATCCAAACTTTTACCCCTTAAGTTAGTGTTCATCTCACTTCAAGCTCATTCCACTTTCATGTAGGCCTTATCAGCATTCAGGATATTCTTCCTCTTTCCTCTTTCTTCTTTCCTCTTCTCTTCATTCCTCTTATATTCAATGGAAATGTATTAAGTACTTTCTATTTATCCAGTACTGTGCTAAGTATAGAAAGAAATTGTGAACCCACGTGGCCTTTGTCCTAATTGGATTCAATTCAATTAGAGAGATAAACATTATACATATAATTATTCACAATTGGTATACATGAGAAGATCTAAGTAGGCGACACAGGAATACTGGGTAAATTTGGTGAGTTAGGGAGCCATCCATGAAGAAGTGATGTTTCTGCTGAGACAGGAAGGAAGAGTTGTAAATGGAGACGTGAAGAGCAAGAGAGATTCTGAAAAAAAGCAAGTATGCAAATGCTCTGAGATGGTAGAGATTTAGTTATAGACACCATTAGACAGAAGACCAGTGTGACCAGACAGAGTGGGTGAGGGAGAGCGCCAGATGGAATGAGGTGCAAATGCAATAGAAACTAGATTACACAGGGCCTTGAAGTCTATACCAAAGCTTTCAGGTTTTAATTAAAAGCAATTGGAAATTATGAAAAGGCTTTAAGTAGGGAGTTACAGGGTCAGAGTTCCCTTTGAAATGATCACTCTGGGTATCGTGTGGATAACAAATTGGAAGGAGATCAAAAAACAGAAACAAAAGGCATTTCCATACCCACCTAGATAAACCCCACACAGAGGTAGTCAAGCATCTATGACAAGTGCTTGGTACATGGTGTAAACCTCATAATTTATTGCTGAATAAAGGAATTAAGATATTCATCCAATTAAGACCTTATTTCAGGCAAGAGGCATCAGTATGTTGGACTGGAAGTTGACAGTGTAGAGAATCTCAGACGTATGATAGAGATGCTTGGTTGGGGAAGAAACAGGACTTTGTGTTATTGGATGGGAAAGAAGAGCTACTGCTTGGAAGAAATTCATTACAGTTATTCTCAGCACAATTTTTCTGATTGATGAGTGGCTTGATCTACCACTGCTGAAATACGTTCATTTCATTGTGAGACAATCTTTAGTCAATTATAAGATATTAACCAGACATGGACAATCCACATATTTTGGAAGTACAACTTCTAGGACCTCAAGTGCATCTCAAATGATAGGCATCTGTCTATTTAGCTTATGAACCTGAATAGCCATGTTCAGTCACTTTTTGATTCACAGCTCATTTGAACTTGGAATGTGTCAAAATTATAACAAACAACCATAAACTCTAAGTATTTTACTTATTATTTCGAATCTATATAGTTTTTTCAGACTTTTATTTTTTCCTTTGATTTTGTTTATTTCTTATTTTTAACTTTATTGAGGTATGATTGACAAAGAAAAATTGCATACATTTAGGTTGTATAGTGTGATTTTTCAAAGATGTGCCATGTCATGATTTAATATATGCATGCATCGTGAAAATGACTACAAGGAGTGACACATATGCTTTGGATATTAACCCCTTATCAGATACATTATTTGTAAATACTGTCTCCCATTCCATAGATTGCCATTTCATTTCATTGATTGTTCCCTTTGCTGACCAGAGCTTTTTCGTTTGATGTAGTCCTACTTGTTTATTGTTTCTTTTGTTGCTTGTGCTTTTGGTGTCATATGTAAAAAAATCATTGCCAAGATCAATGTCAAGGAGCTTTTCCCCCTCTGCTTTTAGGAGTTTTACAGCTTCAAGTCTTACATTTAAGTCTTTAACTTATTTTGAGCTAACATTTATAAATGGTGTAAGGTAAGAGTCCATTTTCATTCTTTTGCATGTAGATATCCAGCTTTCCTAACACCACTTTTATTGTTTATTTATTTTTGAGAGAGAGACAGAGAGACAGAGAGTGAGCAGGGGAGGGGCAGAGAGAGGGAGACACAGGATCTGAAGCAGGCTCCAGGCTCCGAGCTATTAACACAGAGCCCAAGGAGGGGCTTGAACTCATTGAGCTGCAGGAGCATGACCTGAGCCAAAGTCCAAAGCTTAACCAACTGAGCCACCCACGCGTCCCCTAACATAATTTTTGAAGAGACCATCATTTCCCCATTGTGTATTCTTGGCTGCCTTGTCAAAGGTTAGATGATTGTACATACATGGGTTTGTTTCTGGGCTGTATTCTCTTCCATTGGTCTCTGTATCTGTTTTTGGGCCAATATAGTACTGTTTTGGTTATGGTAGTTGTTTTTATAAAAATGTTTATTTATTTTGAGAGGGGGGTGAAGAGAGAGAGGGAGACAGAAAATCCCAAGCAGGCTCTGCGCTGTTAGCACAGAGCCCCATGTGGGGCTCAAATTCATGAACTGTGAGATCATGACCTGAACTAAAATCAAGAGTTCGATGCTTAAGCAATGGAGTCACCCACATGCCCCTTGGTTACTGAAGTTTTATAGTATGGTTTGAAATCAGCAAGTGTTATGCTCTAGTTTTGTTCTTTTTCTCAAGATTGCTGTGGCTATTGAAGGTATTTTGTGATTTCATATGAATTTTAGGATTTTTTTTTTCTATTTCTTTGGCAAATGCCATTGGAATTATTATGAGGATTTGATTGAATCTATAGATTTGGTAATATGGACATTTAAAGAATAGTAATTCTTCCAAAGCATGAATATAGGATATATCTTTCCATTAATTTTTGTTTTGCTCAATTTCTGTTAGCAGTGTTTTATAGTTTCAGTGTACAGATGTTTCACCTTCTTGGTTAAGTTTATTCCTAAGTATCTTATTGTTTTTGATGCTATTATAAATGGGATTGTTTCATTAACTTCTTTTTTGGATAGTTGATTACTAGTGTATCAAACTGCAATTGATTTTTGCGTATTGATTTTGAATCGTGCAACTTAACTGAATTTATTTGTTATTTCTAATATTTTTTGTGGAGTTTTTAAGGTTTTCTATGTTAAGATCATGCCATGTGCAAACAAAGGTAATTTAACTTCTTCCTTCCTAATTTGGAAAATCGAAGTAGTTTTGAAGAGTCACCAAATACTATTTCTAATACATGTGTTATATAATCCATTCGATTGTAGGCAAGAAATAAATAAAAATTTAAATGACATTTCAAAGAAAAAGGAAAGTGTCAGTTATGCACTGAATTGTGCCCCTCCCCAATATTCATAGGTTGAAATCCTAAACCCCAGTACCTTCTAATGTGATCTTATTCGGAGATAGACCTATAGAGAGATAATGAAATTAAAATGAGGCCATTAATGTGGACCCATACTGAAAATTCATAAGCAGAAATTTTGGATAAACACATATACAGGGAGAACAGCATGTGAACATAAAAATGGCCAACTATAAGATACAGACACAGGCCTGGAGCAGACCTTCCCTCACCGACTTGTGAAGGAACCAATTCTCCCAACACCTTGGTAGCTGACTTTGAGCCTCCAGAACAGTGAGTCAATAAATTTCAAACAGTTTTCAATTTTGCCACAGCAGCCCTAACAAATGGGTGTGGTATTTATAACGGCAACTTTCTTCGGACTTTATACGTGCTACTTGTGTTTCTTCCTCTGGTTGAATCTGTCAAATTTAACAACACATGCTAGCTGCTAATGAGTACAGTGAAAGCTCTGTTTTGCTTACAAAAATACACAAATTGTATTTTAAATGATATTTTAAAGTTAGAAAAGTATGGAAAGCAGGAACAGCAATCACAGTTTAGCCAAGGCCTATTTCTGACTCTTTATTATTGTTAGAAATATTTAAAAAAAAGAACAATGAGTACTTTTTTATATTGAGAAGATAGTTGCTTATGTGGCTGTTCAGAATAAATACTGTTGGCAAGGTCACTTGAGCATTAGTTTGAGATGATGCAAATACCATATGCATTCTCAGCATTCTGCTTTTTCTCAAACAGGTTTTCTCCTATTTAGCTATAAATACACCTGTTTCATTTTTTTTCAGAAAGGAACCATTCTCTTCACTGCGACTGAGTGACAACTTTTAAATGTGTTTAAACATTTAATGGCTGAAATGACATAAATAACCATTTTAATTAAGTTCTCATATTTTCTTCAGAATTAGAGGACATAAAATTTAAATAATAGTAATATACAAGGATTTACGGTTTACCGTGAATGTAATGTTTTTCAAATGCTTCAAAGTCTAATATAACACATATCGTATATGTATTTATCCTCAATGTTTTTCCTTAATCAGAAGGTCCATTATGTCAAAGAAACTTTAAGACTTTACACCTTAATTTTAAAACTAATTGTTAATGCAGACTACATCAGAAAGTTAGATCCAAAGTTATAATTCTTCACTTTTTCACATATTGACATAATTGTTTTCTTTTCATAATTTTCAGGAACTAGAACTCAGAAAAATTCTGTCATGCCAACACATATTTATAAACTGCCTAGAATAACAGTACAAATGATGGAGATTGCTAACAAAATTGAAGATGCAACTCCTGTTCTAATAGACAAAACAGTTTTAGAGGATAAGTAAATTAAATCTGTGTTAAAAGAAAAAAAGGTGTGTGTGTGTGTGTGTGTGTGTGTGTGTGTGTGTGTGTTCATGTGCTAAAAGAATAGTTGGGGGAAACACAAAAGCCATGGTGAGTACATTTTAAGTGAAGATAGTAGTACTTGTCCCATTAGAATGTAGATCTGATGTTGATGAGACTTGAGTTATATTAGAATATGTGTGTGGAAAGAGATTACTGCAGGCTTCAGATGCTAGTAATGAAGTTGTACCTGAGGCTGATAAATAATAGGGGACTTATTACAGAGGACATAGAGTTGGACAGCCTGCCTTCCCATGCTGGCTGGATGATTTAGTACTCATTGTACTCCATGCTCTTGCCTTGCTTGATTTTTTATAGCATGCATCATTCCACCAGATATTGTTAGAAGACCATTTGCTTGAATTGTTTTCTTAAAATGTTTAAATTTCTAATAGTCTATTCCCCAAGCAAAATGCCCTGCTTTCAGGACAAATTTTGCTTTGCTCAGGAGCGCCTGGGTGGTTCAATTAGTTAACTGTCCTACTTTGGCTCAGGTCATGACCTCACAGTTCATGCATTTGAGGCCCACATTGGGCTCTGAGCTGACAGCCCAGAGCCTGGATCCTGCTTCAGATTCTGTGTGTCCCTCTCTCCTTCTGCCCTTCCCTCGCTTGTGTGCTCTCTCTCTCTCTCAAAAATAAATAAACTTAAAAAAAGTTTTGCTTTGCTCAGTGTTCCTTCTGTGATGTTTAGAATCATGCCTGGGACGTTATTAAAAACTCAATAAAAATGTATTGATAGATTGAATGAATTAGTGATGTTGTGCAATTGCTTAATGTATCTCTAACTCACTTTCCTTATGTGGTTATGGTGATAATATGATGATATTAATAACAATAACAATAATAATAATACTTACAACATAGTGGTTGTAAGGCTTATGATAGATCCACCTAGCACAGTGCTTTGCATATAATAAGTGCTCAATAGATTTAGACATTGATTTTATCACAGATTCTTGCATTGAAAACAACATGCTAACAGGAACCCTGTAGATTTCTTTTAGGATGCTGATAATTTGTAATTTGTCCAATAAAAAAGTAAAAAACTCAGAAGTATAATAAGTACATCAATCTTGTCTTCAATGAACAAAAAATTATTTGAAATTAGACTCAAATATAAATGTAGCAAATAGTGAAGACAAAGCATGAATTGTGAGATCCAGCATATACAAAGGCACCTAGAAAATAAAACAAAAACAAAACAAAACAAAAAACAGTGTCATCAAGGGCAAGAGATAGGTAAAGCTTCCAGAAAGACTGTGGGAAAAGAAGGGATTTGAATTTGATACTGGAGAATAGGCCTGATCTGAGTCCATGAAGAAGAATATCTCATGGGAGAGGAAAAAGGCAACACATTCAGCTGGAGTACTGGGTTGTAAAGGCAAGGAAAATGTTGATTGGCGGGGGGCCGCGCGCCCGCCCCAAGGTGAGCATTAGGAGAGGAATAAACTTGCCGTATGCAGGATAACAAGTCCTTGAATAAACATAAAGGACACTGTCTTAGCCCATTCCATAGACTAGATGGCCTCTAAACAACAGAAATTCATTTTCTCACAATTCTGGAGGCTGGGAGGTCCGTGATAAAGGCACCAGCAGATTCAGTGTCCTGTGAGAACATCTTCCTGGTTTCAAAGATAGCCATCTTCTCACTGCGTCCTCACATGGTGGAGGAGGTGGGGAGACTCTATGGGGTCTCTTTTACAAGGGCACAAATCCCATTCGTGAGGACTCTGCCCTCAAGGTCTAATCACCTTCCTAAGGCCCCACCTCCAAATACCATCACATTGGAGACTGTTTCAACATAACAATTTTGTGGGGCACAAACATTTGGTCTATAGTAAACGATAAAAGTCAGGCAGAGAGCTTAATTTTGACGTAACAGTAAAGAGGTAAATACTGCTGAAATATTTTTGTTTATATTTGTGCAATAAAGTACCATAGAGTCATCCAAGGAGGATTGGAATTAAGAGCTGAGAATAAAGAAACTAGGTGGGAGACTATTTTGATGTCCTCTACCCCATCTTCTATTTCCCATTCTTGTCTTAGTTTTAGTTTTTGTTTTAACCAGCATGATAACTTTAAGATACAGATATGATTATGCACTTGTCTGCTCAAATTCTGATCATCTCTGCATCTTCAGGGTCAAGTATAAACTTTTTAGCAAGTTATTCAAAGTCCATAGTAAAGCAGGCTCAACAACTTTCCAGTCTCATCTCCTAACATTCCTTCTAAACACAACAAGTTGTATGAATCCTTATCCCACCTCACAGACACACCAAACCTTTTGCCATTTATTTAAATAAGTTATTAATATTTATAGCATAGAATACCATTCATTTTGTCATATGCCTCATGTGACTTTCAACTCATCCTTCAAGACCCATCTCAAATGTTGTTTCTTTTTAAGCGTTTTCTAATACTGCCATATCACCATGTCTCTTTGGAACCTTTCTTCCATAGCAACCTATATATCTTGCACTTGTAGCATTGGACTTATTTAAATTCTGTGTTTATATTCCTACTTCTCATGTTAAATTATGAGTTTCCTGAAGGTCAAGTAACTTTGTATCTATGCCTACTATTGTAGTGGAATATTCTACAGATTTAATAAACTGTTGATGCATGATATATAGAATTTCACGATCAAGCAGAAAGCAAATGTACACAAGGCACTGGAAAAAAAACTTACATTTTAAACTGAAAAACAGTGTTGCTACGTAGAGCATGAAGATCATTGGTAAATGGAACTTAGGGTAGATGGTAAGTTTAGTGTTCACTTGATAAGTTGGATATATCAGAATTGTATTTGAGAGAATATATTCTGGTAATCTTGATACTACAAAGATGGCTTTTGAGCTGGGAGAGATAAACACGTTGGGCAGGCATATTTTTAAAGACAACTGAAAAAGAGAGACAAAGCGGGGACTCTAATAGAATGAATATGGAGGGAAATGAACATTTGATTGAAACCTGGGCTTTGTGACATGGGAGCAGTGAAATCACTGGTTTGGCAAAGTGACCAGGAGACTATCTGAGAGGTGAGAGGAGAGAAAGTGAGTGGCACAGAGGACCTGGGCCAGAACACATGTGAGAAGATAATGATCAACACTATCGAATGTGTCTGAAATATCAAGGGAGCTGAATCTGAGAAATAATCAGAAGAGAGTAATTGCAAATTTGAGAGAAGGAGATTTAAGCAGCATGATTGCTGTGGAGGATGTGAATTCCAGGTAACAAAGAAAGTTGTTGCACAGAAATTGCAATTTTCATAAGTGGGTTTCAGTCACGTATACAACTTCAAAAACGGGAGAAAAGAAGGTTGCTAAGTGTGAGTCTCTGATTTGAAGTGTGTTTTTTGTTTTTGTTTGTTTTGTTTTGTTTTGTTTTTGGGAGATACTACTGTAGTTCTAAAGACTAAACTTGTAACTTCAAGTTCTGTTATGGGAAAAATAAAACATATTTGGAATTGGGGAACTTCCAAAATGAGAATTTCATTCATCATCAGTCACTTCTGAAGAATTCAGAGTTAAGAATTCCTTTCATAAACCTTGATTTTCTTGTGGATAACTCTACCCTTGGACACATTTTCCTATGTATAATTTCTGAAAGAGTTAGACTTTGTAGGTAAGTTCTTCAGATGTGTTGAGAGCAGCATTTCCCAAAATGTGTTCCAAGGAACACCAGTGCCACAGCTGTTAGTAGGGATTAAATGGAAAAAAGTTACCCTACTCAAATGTGTTTTTGAAATGCAAGTTAGAACAAACTCAAACAACTTTCTTTACTGCAGGATTCTTCAGAACCTTGACTATGTATACTGTATATATTGAAGAGGTATTCATAATTGTGGTTGTTTTCCAATATTTTGAGTAGTAAACATTTGTTATGAAACTCACTTTAGGGCATACTTCCCTAGACATATTTTATCCAGTATTTTCCAACTTCTTTTTCCTCAACCTAAATGTAGCATCTTATCTATATGTTGCATAATGTAGTATAAAATAAAACCCACTCAGTAATAATAATAAGAAAAATATATACTTAAATCAACTGCAAGCCCTCCATCTCTTCTTCTCTTCTTTCTTCCTTCCTTCCTCGATATGTTCCCTCTAATCAGGTGATTGTTTCAATGGACTTTTCAGTTCTATTTAAAATAAAGATCTTGTATCCGTGAATTGGATTTCAATTAATAACTATATATGGAAAAAATCTGAAATAACTCTCGGGAGACAACAGAATCTTTGGGACTGAGATATCTAAATCCTCATTTACAATTTGCAAGTTCTAGAATTGTAGGGTTCTAAGGGGCACCTGGGTGCCTCAGTTGATTAAGCATCTGACTTTGGCTCAGGTCATGATCTCACCATTCATGAGTTGGAGCCCCGTGTCGGGCTCTGTATTGACAGCTCAGAGCCTGGAGCCTGCTTTGGATTCTGTCTCTCTCTCTTCCCCTCCTCCACCTGCACTCTGTTTTTGTGTCTCTCAAAAATAAAATAGAATTCTAGGGTTCTAAATTTCTTTGAAAATATATGAGGGTTTGAGGTGCTGGCATGCATTAAATTTTTTTTTCAACGTTTTTTTTTTTTTATTTATTTTTTATTTTTTATTTTTTGGGACAGAGAGAGACAGAGCATGAACGGGGGAGGGGCAGAGAGAGAGGGAGACACAGAATCGGAAACAGGCTCCAGGCTCTGAGCCATCAGCCCAGAGCCTGACGCGGGGCTCGAACTCACGGACCGCGAGATCGTGACCTGGCTGAAGTCGGACGCTTAACCCACTGTGCCACCCAGGCGCCCCTCAAATTCTTTAGTAAAGCAAGCATATTGAATATGCTTTTAACTTTAATACTAAACTTCACTGTGATGCCTCACAGCTCTTTAATCAGATCTGGATTGCAGTAGATCTCATCAAGGGGACTCATGAGGAGGGCATATGTCCTCAGCGAATGTGTAGGATACTCTGCGTTCTATCACCACCACCCACCTTCATTTATGTTCTGGAAAAAGACACTCTACCAAATGTTTCCAATTTTTACTCCGCTTTAGTCCCATACAGATACCTCCCAGGAATGTTCTTATCTCATACACTGCGACTTCTTTGTTGCTCTATTTTGTTCCTCTACTCTTCACTGAAATTGTATAGTTAGCCCCTCCCATTCCAGGACAGCTCTGGATATATGGTCCCCTCGGTTAAACCCCTCACCCCTTCTCCCGTTTCTGTAGACAGTTGCCTTAGTGCCCAGAGGCTATCACCTTGTTTCAAACTGAACTTGCTTATGTCTCCCCTGGTTTTGATTTACAGCTTTTACCTACCTCTCCGTGCTTTTTCTGGGACATGTTTAGACTCCCTACATTTTTTTAAGCCACTACAAAAAAACATAGGCATTATCTATTTGAATTATTAAGATTGTTTTTATTAAGCCATTCTTTTTGTGAAACATACCTTTCCAAATCCCAAGGGAAATCAAACTCTTGGAATTATGCATTCCTGTGGTCTGAAATTCTTGATATACTGGTGCAGCCCAATGCTGGAATGCTTGGTCAGAGATTCTGAGTACCTTCTCTGTGTTGTGATGAAAATTAACCATGCTCATGTGACACTTTCTCCATAAAGCCCTTTCTCTAAAAATCCCTGTGCTTCTTCCTTGCTCCTGTTGTCTTCCCTAGAAACAAAAAAGAATGAACATCTCCTTCTCTAAATGGACAGTTACTTCAGATAGAGTTACTTAGATTAACGTCACAGGATGACTGAAAATGCCTATTCCACAAACATAAAGTACTCTTAGTGATTGAGATATAAAAGAGTCAGCTTTAAGTGTTTCATTAAAATCACTGCAAATATTATGCATAACAATTTACATAGAACTCATGAAGCTGCTTGTTTAATAAATGAGGTTCATCTCTAGTAAATGGCTTGGTGCAACCAAAGTGGCTCTAATCAAATTGGGGACAGATGAGTTCTGTAGATGTAGCTTATTTCATTAATTTACTACTGTTTAGAGTTCACAGTCAATGGCCAATTGATATTATTCGTGACAACACTAAATAAAATAAGTAAAGGAAAATAAGTTGCGTGATGTATTGCAGAGATAAATCACACCCCGGCATGTGGGGAGATGAAACCCTCCAGCAGAAGCACTTAGCACACTTCATTTGATTCCCATTCGTCAGCCTCAGTGCCAGTGGCTCAAAAAGAATGCAAAGGTAAATGAACACCAAAATATGATTTACAGCACTGGAAAACAGTCCTACCCAAATAAATCAAGGTTCCACTTCATTTCAGCCATTGGTTTATTCATAATACAGGGCTTTTACAATCAAGCCCCACCATCGTAAACAAACCCCAACAAAATACACACCTGCACAAAAAGATAGGCATGATACTCTGTGTGCACAGAGTACTAAAAAGATTTAAAAAAAATAGTGGCAACTATTTGGTGGGTCAAGAAGGGAAATGGGCAGCACATTTTTAAACATTTTGCTAGGTTGAGCAACAATCTTGTGTTCTGCTCACAGCATTAGGACAGGAGAAGCCACATCGACTTTCAGAATATGTAGATTGAAAATGTTTAACTGGACTGTATTTATATATGTAGTTTTGTGAAAACTCCTGGAAAGGCTACTGTGAAAGTCTGTTCTCTAAGAGTTTAAGAATTGAGCTAGGACTGAGATAAAAGGGGAAGGAGAGGGATAAGCAAGGGGGAAGCAAATCTATTAAATTGGGTCTCCTATCAAATGACTTCAGGAATTTTCATTCTAAGCTTCATAGATTATAAATGCCATCTTAGTACAGGAAAAATTTTCCACCTGATACAAACCAAAGTTAATAAAGGAAAAAACTGAAGGGTTTTTGTCACAAACATCTTTCTCTTTTGTCAATATAGGTGGCTGCACCACCCCAATCTAAGTTTACATTGATTTCTTTTTAATTAATAATAAGCTCAAAGTAAGGAAGGATATGTTCAATTGACAACAAATAAAAAGAAAACCTTACGATGGTACAATTTTATTCCCTTATTTATTTATTTTTAAGTTTATTTATTTTCAGAGAGACAGACAGCACGAGTTGGGGAGGGGCAGAGAGAGAGGGAGAGAGAGAATCCCAAGAAGGCTCCACACTGTCAGTGCCAAGCTGGATGCGGGGCTTGAACTCACAAAACTGAGATCAGAACCTGAGCTGAAACCAAGAGTTGGAGGCTTAACCTACTGAGCCATCCAGGTGCCCCAAGATGGTACAATTTTAGAACCAGAGGGGTCTTGTAAGATCATTTATGAGCCCAGTTACCAAATTCAAGAAAAAAACTAAAATAAAGGATCCCAGGAGGAAAAATGAATGAGTTAGCCAAGGTCACACCATGGGTTAGTAACACAGCCAGACTGTAACTGGGTTACTGGTTCCATACTAGGTGAATTCTGTTAGGTTCACCCAGATCAGGACTGATTATGAAGAAACTTTAAAATATTAGAAAAGTTTAAGTAAGCCTATACTGAAATCTTCATATTCCACAGGCTTAATTATGATATGCAGTGAAAATACAGAGAAATGTTCTGTGTGTGCATGTATATGTATTATGAACATTTTTATACATAAGTGTGTATCATGGAGTTTTTAAGTATTCTGTTTTTCTTATAAGACTACTGCAATGTTTTACTTGCCTTTATTATACTCAAACAATTGTCCCAGGAAGCATTTAGTGTGGTTTCCAACCTTGAATTGACCTCACTATGATTATTGTAAGCATTGTTGCACTTAAATGGCTTTTGTTTCCCCTCCTTCTTAATTGTATCTTGAGACAGAGACAATGGACTAATTGTTCTTACTTACTGCCAACTCCCCAAAGGTTATGCATGGACTGTGATGCCTCTAACAAACTGCAAAGCAACTGCCTTGATAAACATTGAAAGCCAAGTATAAAGTGTCTAGATATATATAGATATAGATATAGATATAGATATAGATATAGATATAGATATAGATATAGATATA